>NC_060176.1:42222811-42375311 GCF_021184085.1 Oncorhynchus gorbuscha | reverse complement strand
GGGAATGGCGCGTTCTGCCTGCTTCCACTCATTACCCCGCTGCCCTTAGGGCCAAACCTCCACGGCCTGACAGGGAGAGAAAGAATGCTATTGATCCAAACTCGCCCAAAATAACCAAATCATTTCATTTTGTCATCTTTAAACTGCCTGCCTGCCAGGCTTTGAAGTCGGGAGCTGAAAGACTGGAGAAGTGTCTTCCTTTTATCTTCAGAGAAACAGATCCATTTTAGCCACAAGTAGCCCATATGTCAGAGCATGTTCCTCAGAACAGCAGGCTCTTCACATGGCCAATCCTCACTGGAATGGCATTTCTGCCCCAGTACTATTTATGTCTTAGTAATCTACTAAAACTGAACACGCTGGATTTGTCTTGAAGGACAATGCCTAAGCTAGTTAAATAGTCTCAAAAGAAAATACTTAACTTCCCAGTAGTGATGTGCGGGTCAGCTGTTTGTTCACCCGCACCCACCTGCAATTGATAACAACCCATCCGCAACCACCTGACAATGCGATGAAGTGAAAATCTGAGGACCGCTCCCGATCCTACCCACTAATAGTCAGATAGAAAATGTGCTGTTGTACAGTGATTTATTGCTTATTTTTTTGACAGGCCTTTTTAGATAGGTTTATGTTCCTGCTGATAATTTTCTAAATGTTGAAGTCGATTTGTTAGTCAAATGTTCTCTAATTAGATACAGTGCCTTCAGAAAGTTGTCATACCCCTTGACTTGTTCCACATTTTGTTGGGTTACAGCCTGAATTTAAGATGAATTATATAGATTTAAATATCTAATTTACGTAAGTATTCACACGCCTGAGTCAGTACATGTTAGATCACATTTGCCAGCTATTACAACCGTGAGTCTTCCTGGGTCTATAATAGTCAAGTCTTGCCATAGACTTTCAAGCTGGTTTAAGTCAAAACTGTAAATAGGCCACTTGGGAACATTCTATGTTGTCTTAGTAAGCAATTTGTGTATATTTGGCCTTGTGTTGTAAGGTATTGTGCTAATGAAAGGTGCATTTGTCTCCCAGTGTCTTTTGGAAAGCAGACTGAACCAGGTTTTCCTCTAGGACTTTTCCTGTACTTAGCTATATTCTGTTTAGTTTTATCCTAAAAACAAAACTCCCTAGTCCTTGCAGATTACAAGCATACCCATAACATGATGCAGCCACCGCCATGCCTGCAAAAATATGTGTTGTGTTGGATTTGCCCCAAGGACATAAAGTGAATTTCTTTGCCACATTTTTGTACATTTTACATTAGTGCCTTATTGCAAACAGGATGCATGTTTTGGTATAGTTGTATTCTGTACAGGTTTTCTTCTTTTCACTCTGTCATGTATGTTAGTATTGTGAGGTAGCTACAATCTTGTTGATCCACCCTCATCACAGCCTATTACACTCTGTAACTGTTTTAAAAACACCATTAGCCTCATAGTGAAATCCCTGAGAAGTTTTATTTCTCTCCGGCAACAGAGTTAGGAAGGACGCCTTTATCTTTGTAGTGACTGGGTGTATTGATGCACCATACAAAGTAATTAATAACTTCACCATGCTCAAAGGGATATTCAATGTCTGCTATTGTTATTTTGACCAATCTACCAATAACTACCTTTCTTTTGTGAGGCATTGGAAATCCTCCCTGGTCTTTGTGGTTGAATCAGTGTTTGAAATTAATTGCCCGGCTGAGGGACTTTGCAGATAATAGTGTGGGGTACAGAGATAAGGTAGTCATTCAAAAGATCGTGTTAAACACTATTATTGCACATTGAGTCCATGCATCTTATTATGTGACTTGTTAAGCAAATATTTAGGCTTGCCATAGCAAAGGGATTGAATACTTATTGACTCAAGTCATTTCAGCTTTAAAGTTTTTATTAATTAGCAAACATTTCTACAAACATAATTCCACTTTGACATTATGGGGTATTGTGTGTAGGCCGGTGACACAATCTCAATTTAATACATTTTTAAATGTGGAAAAGGTCAACTGGTGTGAAATGTACTTATCTTGTGTTTTTAAAGACGTTTAGGGACCGGAGAGAAATTGCAATAACAAAAAAAAAAAAACTGGGAAAATAATTTTTGTACATTTATCAAAATTACCAGTTTTGGGGAAATTAAAATCTGTTAAAATGACCCAAAATGTATTTCATTAAGATTTCAGTTCAGCTTGGATGCATGTTTTATGTGATTGAAATACTATCAGATTGTATGATGCTCATCAAGATATCACCTTTGCAGATGGTCCCTACCTGTACATTCATTCTCTCAAGATGCTGAAAGAAAGAAATTATATTTCTCCACTCCTGTTCCTGAATCAAAATGTACATTTGGTGTATAGTTTTACTCTAAGAAATGCTTCATTCTACAGGAGTTAATATTATATTAGGCTATGTGAGAGGTTATAGACCTATATTCATTTAGCTTACTGTTCCATTTAACCCATATGAACAATACAGTTCCCTTGACGTGCCATTTTGAAGTCCCCATCTTGTGACTGTCAAATTTGTATAGCGCTTCTCTATTTAATTCAACTCTGACATTGTCCATTTTGCCTCATTGGATCTACGTGACCTTTTCTGTCCAAGTTCCCAAAAGCATTTGGCGTGTTTTTGATACTACATTTTCTTTATTGAACCGTTTATTTAACTAGGCAAGTCAGTTAAGAACAAATTCTTATTTACAATGGCGGCCAAACCGGGACGACGCTGGGCCAATTGTGTTCCGCCCTGTGGGACTCCCAATCACGGCCGGATGTGATACAGCCCAGATTCGAACCAGGTACTATAGTGACGCACTCTTGCACTGAGGTGCAGTGCCTTCGACCGCCGTGCCACTCGGGAGCCCTAAAGCTGATAGAATTGGAAAGGAAAACCTAAATGTAGCCTATAGATATGAATCGCAAATGTTTTATGCATTGTTATTTCTTTATTCAACCCGCCTGCCACCCACCCGCCCTTCGTCCGCACTATGTCATGACCCTAAACCCGCCCGCCCGCCCCGCAGATATAACCGCGGGGACTGCGGGTTATGAGTCATCGCTTCGCATAACTACTTCCCAGCCCCTTGTCTATTTTGCAGTTGAGTAACACACACTGTTTCATGGACTTTTTTTGTTGTTATTGCGAACGCTGCAGTGTCTTTCTCCTTTAGCAATAACATTCACGACTGCTTTGACTAGCCAGCGAATCAAACAGGCGCCCGGGATTTTCACAGCCAACCAACACACCCAAGACTGTTGATGTACCATCTAAGGGATTCCATCCATGTGTTCCTAATAGGAATGTTTTTATTAGAATATTTGTTTACACAGCTTTACTGTACCTCTCCTCTCCTTAGTTAAGAGGGGGAAAACAAATATCTCTGGTGCTGAAACAGAACGACGGCAAACTCACTGAATCAGCGTGAACCAGGACCGGGGAAATAATGACATTGCTCTCAAGTAACACTGGTCGCAAGCATAATGAGTTATGTTAATGGCCAAGAGAGGGAGAGGGGGACAGAGCGATGCATGGTGTTCTCCCATTGAGGGACCACATGGACCTTGTTAAAACCACAGGCATCATAATCAATATGGATGCTCGGCTGATGCATACCTCTGTTATGACTAGAGACAGATATTCAGAGCAATTTGCAGACACAAACACTACAGTAATTGTTGAGGGACTAAACTCTGGGCTCGGAGAAAAGGATGAGTTATGTGTAAAGTTTCAAGAAGTTTTTCAGAAAAGAGATTTTGAGGTCCAACAAGCCTATTGGCCAGTTCTTGTTATTACATACAGTTTCAAGTTCAGATGGAAGGAAGTAAGAATCATGACATGGCCTGTGTTTGTGAACTGAAATGAAAGGACTTTACTAGAATGACCACTTCCTACTTGACCTTTTCCTATAATATACACTACTATATTAATGTCCTTAAAATGGTATGTTTATTTTTGTAAGGTCTAAAATATCAGAGCTAAGTCGGTAAGATATCATTACATTGACTTGTCATTCCTTCCGTCTCTCCCCCTGCCTTGGTTCTCCATTTTCCTCTTTGGTTAGGCTTGAAGGTCAAAGTTCACCAAGTGATGGAGTCATTTGCCGTGTGTGGTCAGTGGTGTAATCTTAAATCTCATGCCGCCGTGTGAAGGGGTATTGATCGGCGGTCTTAACTGAACCCCCCCCCCCTCCTCATCATCTCTTCATCTCACTTTTAAAGGGCAGGAGCGAGAGAAAGTGGCGGGGAAAGCAAGAGTGAGATAGAGGGTAGAAGAGTGAAAGACGGAGACAGTCCACTAACGATGTGAAAGGAATCTCAGCTGTGCCCTTCAATGAGAAAGTATGGAGGCAGACACACACACTGGTGTATACTCTTTTAGCTCTCTGTCTCTCACTCTTTCACTCTCTTTCACTTTCTCTCTCTCTTTCACTCTCTCTCTCTTTCACTCTCTCTCTCTGTCTCTCACTCTCTCTCTGTCTCTCTCTCTAGCTCTCTCACTTTCATTCTCGCTCTCTCTTTTACTCTCTCTCTCTTTCACTCTCTCTCTCTGTCTCTCACTCTCTCTCTGTCTCTCTCTCTAGCTCTCTCACTTTCATTCTCGCTCTCTCTTTCACTCTCTCTCTCTTTCACTCTCTCTCTCTGTCTCTCACTCTCTCTCTGTCTCTCTCTCTAGCTCTCTCACTTTCATTCTCGCTCTCTCTTTTACTCTCTCTCTCTCTCTCTCTCTCCCTCTCTCTCTCTGTCTATCTGTCTGTCTCTCTCTCTCTCTCTGTGTCTCTCTCTCTCTGTGTCTCTCTCTCTCTCTGTTTCTCTGTCTCTGTCTCTCTCTCTCTGTTTCTCACTCTCTCTGTCTCTGTCTCTCTAGCTCTCTCACTTTCATTCTCGCTCTCTCTTTCTCTCTCTCTCTCTCGCTCTCTCTCTCTCTCTCTCTCTCTCTCTCTCTCTCTCTCTCTCTCTCTCTCTCTCTCTCTCTCTCTCTCTCTCTCTCTCTCTCTCTCTCTCTTTCTATTCTAGTCAAGACCAAGCAAGGTTGTGTAAGTTTTGGATTCTGCTCAGTTTATTTGATTCCGTTTGATAAAATCCTCCTCATCCCCCTTTTTTTCTCCTCTTCTCCTCCTGTACTCCTCTCCTCCTCCCATCCTGCAGCATTTACCCTCCAGTCAGAGGAGGTTAACAGAACCACATGAGATGTGTACCGAGAGGTGTCGTGCTTTACTTAACCAAGACTGTTTCCTAATTTCCCAGATCTCAGAATACGTTGTCCCTTTAAAGGGACAGGGTCAGGGTGTCCTTGTGTTGATTCCAGGGGCAGTTAAAGGGGCCGTTTTCTGGGCTATTGTAACCCCAACACAATAGCCCTGTTGTCACTTTCCTTATGGAATTCCTCATGTCTCGGACTCCAGTAAGCTGCTCTGGAATCTGTTCCTGCTTGCTTCCGGAGATTTGTGTGGTACTGTACTATATCTACTATATCTCTTCCCGTCTCAGGAAAAAAGCAAGATCAGCCTGTTGAGATCAAGTGAAGCCTACATCAGTCAACAGGTCTTTTAGGATTGCCTTATTCTGACCCATACTAGTCTATGTGGAAAACCAGTGTACACTGGCTCTACAGGGCTGGATCAGGAAGGAGTTTCAAGAGCTCGTGACATGTTTAGAATACCAATGTGCCTACTGTCCCTTTTGATGAAAGGCCTTATTCTTTTCTTTTTTTCTCTCCAATGCACATCTTCATGTTTCTCCTGGTTAGATAGATGTTTCATTAGATACATCTGTTATTTCGGGCCAAAAGCACAGTACATCTTTGAACATCTTCCAATGTGAACAGTCTATGATGATTGAAGGCTGATTTGATGGCCGGTCACAACCAGTGCATGTAGACTGTCACCGTTGTCTTGTTGTTGCCAGATCTTATAATCTTCACTGAACAAAAAAATATATAAACGCAACATGTAAAGTGTCGGTCCCATGTTTCATGGGCTGAAAGAAAAGATCCCAGAAATTGTTCTGTACGCACACAAAAACATTGCAGGTTATCGATGGCCATTTGAATGCAGGGGGAAATCGTGACGAGATCCTGAGGCCCATGTTTGGTTTTCTGTTGTTAGTATCCGTGACCAGCAGATGCATATCTGTATTCCCAGTCACGTGAAATCCATAGATTAAGGCCTAATTCATTTATCTCAATTGACTGATTCCCTGATATGGTCTGTAACTCAGTAAAATCTTTGATATTGTTGCGTGTTGCGTTTACATTGTTCAGTATTAATCCCTTCGGCTCCAGTAATAGCATGGGGACAGTACATACAATCCCGATTAGTCTTATTACGCCCGAGTACAACATATGACAAATGAAATAGCCGTTACTTAATGACAGGACCAGAACTTATTTTACACAAGTAGTTTGATGTGATATTACTTATGATTAGGGGAAATTCCCCTGCATGTTTTACAGCGCTTTTCCAGGGTGCTCATTGAGGTTGAAGGGAGCGTTTCCTGTATTGTAAACACTAAAGCTATTATTCTATTATAATGTTCTGTTTTAGGTGAGTTGACCATTTATTTACCAATTCACTATCTTCTCTAGGAGTGTGTGTGCGTGTGGTGTTTGACTCCTAAATATATCAAACTAAAAGAGGATTTGTGTTCAGTGATGTTAAAGCCATCTATTTCTCTGGGACCGTCTCTGCCCTCTGGGGTCAGGAAATTCCTCCTTCCCTGTGTAGATAAAAAAAAAAATCCAGGCATGCTGGGAGAAATTGGGGTTGCCCTGAACACATTCCCCATGTTCTGTTTGTCACACATGATGGAGTGGAGGGTTTACTAACATAGCTGATCCAACCCCGTGCTGACCCACAGAGCTTTACCTCTGTCTCTGGCACTGAGGCTGCCGCTCGCTCTGATGCTGTATAGGTGTTTGCGTGCGTGCGTGCGTGCGTGCGTGCGTGCGTGCGTGCGTGCGTGCGTGCGTGCGTGCGTGCGTGTGTGTGTGTGTGTGTGTGTGTGTGTGTGTGTGTGTGTGTGTGTGTGTGTGTGTGTGTGAGAGATTCAATGAGTCATTGCTCAGGGATGTAATCTGGTAACGAGAACCAGACCGGGACTGGTTTCTCTTTAGGTACCAGATGCTAAAGAATTGCAGTCCCTTCAGAAAGTATTCATACCCTTTGACTTATTCCACTTTTGTGGTGTTAGTCTGTATTTTAAAAATAATGTCTCACTCATCTACACACAATACCCAATCATGACAAAGTAGAGACATGTTTTTAGAAATTTTAGGAAATGTGTTGAAAATGAAATACAGAAATATCTCATTTACGTAAAGAATTCACACCCGAGTCGATACACAAATTCAAGCTCTGTCAAGTTGGTTGTTCATCATTGCTCGACAACCATTTTAACGTCTTGCCATAGATTTTCTTGTTAAGCAAATGTTTACTCCTGAACTTATTTAGGCTTGTCATAACAAAGGGGTTGAATGCTTATTGACTCAAGGGATTCCAGCTTTCCATTTCTTATTCATTTGTAAATATTTCTTCAAACATAATTCCACTTTTACATGATGGGGTATTGTGTGTAAGGCAGTGACGCATCTCAATTGAATCCATTTTAATCTCAGGCTGTAACACAACAAAATGTGGAAAAAGTCGAGGGGCGTGAATACTTTCTGAAGGCTCTGTACGAAGACCATCTGCTGGCGACATACCCCACTCTTTTTCATAGCATGTTATGGCCCCTTTATGTGCCCTTCACAACCATGTCTGTTCTGTTCACACTCGTTGCCTTCCGTCCTGTTCTCCTCTTCTTTTTACTCCCTCCCCTCTCCTCAGAGCTCTTATCAGAGCCAGAGAAGTATCTGCTGTCCGTCCAGTCACTCGTTTAGGAACTTTACAACTGCAGATTTTCCTGCGGGCACTTTTAGGGCCACTATAAATCCAGCCTGTTTAAACCCAGCCTGTTTATTAAACTTGCTTTTACTGAGATATTTGAGGCACAGCATTCCTCAGCTGCTTAAACTGCCCTTTGAAACATTGAAACATTGTCCCCCAAATGTATTTAGTAGGTGAGTGATGCACTCTGTGGATGGGAGTGGAAAGAGGCTTTGGCGTTGGCTGTGTTTGTCTCTTTTGATGTGTACGGAGAGAGCATAATGAACAGTACAAATGGAAGTATGTTTTGAGTTGTAGTCCATCTCTGATTGAGTGCACATTTGGTTAAATGAAACTCTATTTCACCTTCATCTAAATGCTCTTCCTCCTTCTGGATATCTGACCTCTTTTACTGCACTGAGGTGAGTTTGTATTTTTAAAACTTGTACCTGGGAACATGAGTTCCATGTTCTCTCTGTTTAAAGGGAGTCCCAGAGAACATATGCCAGGTATTAATGTACTCCTTTCCTTATCCACCACAGTTGTTTCTCGTATTGTCCCGTAAGACTCAGGATCACTCCAACCAGTCTGCTCTTCGTCCTTGTCCCCTGATATGCATCTTTTGCTTGTGTATCTGATTATCGATTTACGAGCCCCTTTTTCCCGTGGACGCCACGGTGCCACCGTGCGCACACACGCCAGCGTTTGTCATCTTTACGAGGTGTTTTAGTGACGTGGTTACTCACGAAAGGCCCCGGTGCAGGCGGTAAAATGTATATTTTACATGGTGATGGAATACATTTGCATGTGAGAGTGGCTCTTAAAACCCCTGGCAGTAAAAGGGGGAGCAGCAAGGCAGCACTCTCTGAAAGGTCACCTTTACCACCGGCCAGTCACTGCTCGCCGGAACGATGGCTGAGGTGCAACGCCAAGGAACAGTTGTCGATACACAGGCACTATTGAGCTCTAAATCACAGATAGGTGGGACATGGTGTCTGAGGAACACTCGTTCAGGAAAAGAGATGAGACTTCATTTCACAGATCCTAGTCTTTACTTGAAATGGAAGTGATTTACCCGATGTTTTCACTCAAAGTTTTCACTTGTTACTGATTAAGAGTTGCATCTGTTTTGTCCAAATGAATGAGGGGGGTTTTAATGGGGTATTGGAAAGGATTGTCTTTGTCCTGCCTCTGTGTGTCTGTGTGTGTCTCGTTCTCTCTCTCTCTCTCTCTCTCTCTCTCTCTCTCTCTCTCTCTCTCTCTCTCTCTCTCTCTCTCTCTCTCTCTCTCTCTCTCTCTCTCTCTCTCTCTCTCTGTCTCTCTCTCTGTCTCTCTGTCTCTCTCTCGTTCTCTGCTCTCTCTGACAACAGCACTTTGTCATGTCAGACAACATTAGGATCCCCTCAGATCCACAGAACTGCATCTTTGAAGTTAAACTGGGGGAAAATATCCTAAGTATAGTATTGCCCTGGCTCCAGATATGTGTGGCTGCCGTCTCAGATCTGTGTGTAAGATGAAAAGCACCAGCCTGTTGCAATATGCTCTATCATACTATGGCTCTACAGTTTCATATGGATCTCTTTCAGAATAGTACATCAGGGTTTGGTGAAAACACCCCCAGACACAAAGCGCTGAGTAGTGACCTTCATGTCTCTACATAGACTCTGGCTCACAATACAGTGTGTGTGTGTGTGTGTGTGTGTGTGTGTGTGTGTGTGTGTGTGTGTGTGTGTGTGTGTGTGTGTGTGTGTGTGTGTGTGTGTGTGTGTGTGTGTGTGTGTGTGTGTGTGTGTGTGTGTGTGTGTGTGTGTGTGTGTGTGTGTGTGTGTGTGTGTGTGTGTGTGTGTGATGGTTGTAAATACCAAGCAGGTGTGGTGATGTCATCATGTCTTGGAAAGGGCACGGCTTTGTTTTATAAGGGACAGTGAAGAGCTCAGGATGGTACAGGGGATTGGATTGATTTATTTTGAAAAAAGACAGGCATAAATCCTCTAAGATTGTAATGATGCTGTAATTGATATTTCATGCATCACTTTGCTTTATCCCTCTCCCTTAGTGTTTGAACTTGTAATTGTATTGGGTTTTTAGTGCATCAGATCAGGTATATTCATTATTTAATAACAATGTTTTACCTTTATACATTATTTGCTATATAAATGTAATGTCCACATCATCTGTGGCAGGATCTCAAAACCAACCATGGAAATAAGCCTTTATATGGCATTTGTAAAAGATTCAAAAAGTTTTAGACTCAAACTTCTCACAAACAGAATAAATCTAAATAAATATCCTGAGTTAACTTATTTCCTTTCAATTTTTTCCAATGTGTATTAATTGGTTCTGCCTAACAGGGAAAAACAGTCAAAAAGACAGAACAGGCGTAAAAGAACAAGACCAAAACAAACCAATCATCTGAGCAGAACAACACAGGTCATTGAAATACTTTCACACACACACATCAAACAGTGGTAGTGTTACGGCTTAAATAGTTGTATTGTTGCAGCAACTAGCAATTAGCGGATGATTCAGCGCTTTGATTGGGAGCCATTTTGTGTCAAGCCTGTTTACGCTGCACACAGCGCTGCACTAAATTAGCATTAATGAAGGTAATGGCCTCCCATCACATTGACAGGCCCATTTTTTAGATCCCTCGTAATTGTAATTAAGGCCTGATTAACGAGTTTGTTGGGGGAATCGTTCTATTCTCCTCAGTACAATATAGCGCACATAATATGTTATCAAAGCAATCAAAGGCTTGTCATCTAGTTCTCTAATGAGCCTCTACAACAGGCGTTCCCAACCTAGGGGTCACCTGGGGAGGGCATGGGACCTTACTTTATTTAAGGGGTCATTTAAAAAATAAAAAAAATAAACGAATTCATGATTGTATATGCCCATCTATAACGACGTATAAATCCACAATGCTTTAGGCTAGAAACAAAGGGGTAGTAGAGTGCCCAACAAAGACTTATCTCTGATACATGGATATCTTTGGCTCGTCTCCATGTCATTCAAAGGCTGAGCTTACGACCTTCTAAATTTGAGGAGTCAAGGAAATTGGACTTGAGAAGTAATCTTATACAATGGGTTCTGTTTTCGGCTGCTGTTCAGCCAGCGTAGATGTTTGCAATTTCGACCTGGTAAAGCCGGTGTTGTGCCGAAAAGCTCCCCCCCTGCCAGGATCCGCGCACGCACTCAATTCTTCTTTGCTGCAACTTGCTTGCTAGTTGAGATTTCTGATCACTTTAGGCTGAGTTTCATTTTATTTTTTTATGTCAGTTTGAGGGAGGGAGGCACTAGTAATGTCTGCAGTTTTCAGTTTGGCTATTTGTGTATTAGTCTAAAAATACATCTCTTTCCCAAAATTCACCATCTCTCCCATGTCTTATTCGACTAGTAGTTGTTCTGAAATGTGTATTGCTTGCCTACATTTTACTCCCTCTATGTTTAATATAGCACATGCATGAATTATTCATGTGGGTTGCCTATCCTGACGTGAAGTTGTTCTATAGAAAGCATTTGGCTTGTATCTATCCCCATTTCCAAAGACAGCCTCTTGCTCCTCCTAACAGAGGCTATTGAGATATTTCTGTCCTATAGCATCGTATCAACGGTAGGCCTAGGCTATATCTTTCTCATTGAGAACGTGCTTCACACGTACAATACAATTTACAGGAGCCTAGTATTTTCTATTTGAGGAGAAGTGTGCTGCATGAAGCCCTTTACTCGTTGACATGAATTACAACAATGTTGACTGTCAACACTCCAAACATATTGAGGAAACACTGGATGTTTTTTTTTGCTGTCACTCGTTATTGTAGCCTATGCTATTTAATAAACTGTAAAAAAAAATAATAATAAATCAAAAGGCATTCGCACATCTGAGCAATCTTATTTGCCTTCTGATGAGGGCCGTGAGCTTATTAAATCTCGGTGATACTATCAAGAGCAGTGTGTGGTTTCCTTTTTCCTTCATCTTATTTAATAAACTGTACAATCAACCCACAATGGACTAGGATGAGAGTATTATTTTCCCCCAACCGAATTGGGAGTTGACTACAACGCAAAGACCGTCAATAACTTACAGAATGTGTATTAAGCCATGGAACGCCTTGGTTGGCCAGTGTGTGGCCAAGCCCTCTACATACAACTTTATTCACCAGAACACAGCCCTTTTAATAAACAGCTGTGACAATAGCAAAACTATTTCTGACGCAACCCTGGACCTATAGAGCTTACCACCGAGCACTTAGATTGTAACATTGTGTTAGGTTTGTTATAATAGAGAAGAAATGTGTGACTCTGTTGCTATCAATTGATTTATTCACCTTCTGTAAAAGATCATATTTACAGTACCAGTCAAAAGTTTGGACACACCTATTTGGGCTGCAGTTGGACTGCAAGAGTGAAGGAAAAGCAGCCAACAAGTGCTCAGCATATGTGGGAACTCCTTCAAGACTGTTTGAAAAGCATTCCAAGTGAAGCTGGTTGAGAGAATGCCTAGAGTGTGCAAAGCTATTTTCGTTTACTACATGATTCCATATGTGTTATTTCAGAGTTTTGATGTCTTCACTATATTCTACAATGTAGAAAATTGTAAAAATAAAGAAAAACGTTTGACTGCTACTGTATATTTAAATTGAGGGTTCAAATCAATTCTATTATAATAATCAAACATATTTGGTAGCGGAATAACATTTGGGGAATTCGGGTCATGGCTTTATTTTCCTTATTTATTGTTGTTGTTGTTATAATCATAATTTAATAGCCAACCTAAAAATGTGTCGTTTGTCTTGTTAAACTACGTGGAATCATCAACATTTTCCTACGCCTCTCGAATGAAACAAAATCTATGTTTTGGTGGTGTAGATAATAATAATAATAATAATATCTCAATAACTAATATTAAAAAGGGAGGGGGTGGAGTGACATTTTGCTAATGTGAAAAAGTGGGTCCTGGGGGGAAAAAGGTTGAGAACCCCTGCTCTACAACACATCAGAATCTTTACTTCTTCCTTTGCTATTCTTTTTCTAGACCAGTGGGGAGTCAAAAACCAGTCTCCAAGTTTCACACTGCTGGTTTTCTTTTTTCTCTGATAGTTAGTTGGTTGAATGTCTCGGGTTGCTTCCATCATTTTTCCAGAAATCCTGGTTGAGGGATTCCGGATTTCGGCTTATTCCCTCCTGATTCCGGGAATGTTCCAACCGGAATTTCTGGGAAACCCTGGGAATTCTGGGAAAGTCACTGGAATTTGGAAATCCAGAGATTCCACTCTCCTGGTGTCCCAGACCCTGATTAGAGGGGAAGGATGAAAACCTGCAGTGCTACGGACCAGGCAAGCACGTTTTGTGTGAGTGCATGTGTGTATTTCTTCTCATGGAAGTGTGTGTTTACACATATTTCCTTTGGACAGTGTCCTGATGCCAGAGTGAGACACCAGCAGGGTGGGTTGTGGTTAACATCCTTCACCCCTGTTGTGTCCTAAGCCCTCCTAGGCCTGCTCACTGTCAGCCAGGCTCAGCCTAGCTGTGACACCCTGCATGATGGAACCGCTGGGAAGGTGCTTGACTACTTGTTATTCCCTTGTCCTTTAGAGCATGAAGAGGACTAATTAGAAGAAGACGCTTGTCTTCCGTCTCTCCGCCCACTCTCTTTCAGTCTGTCTCTCTCTGGGAACTCTCTCTGTCTCTCTGTTTCTTTCTGTGAACTCTCTTTGCCTCTCTCCTTGTCTCTCTCTCTATCTGGGAACTCTTATTTTCTTTCTCTCTCTCCTCGTCCTCTGGTTCTCTCATGAGATCATTTAGACAGACATGCTCTACTGCTTAACCACCAGAGCCTAAAGCCTCAGGTGGACTGGGCTGTCAGGCCACAACTGCCTCCTTGGCATCGAGGCTCAACCGTAAGAGAACAGACAAATGTTGTTTGATTAACGCGAATCATGACGTCTAGTCCTCTGCCACCTCAGTAGTGGTCCTTCTGTAGCTCAGTTGGTAGAGCATGGCGCTTGTAACGCCAGGGTAGTGGGTTCGATTCCCGGGACCACCCATACGTAGAATGTATGCACACATGACTGTAAGTCGCTTTGGATAAAAGCGTCCGCTAAATGGCATATATTTATATTTATTTATTTATTTAGTCAATAATATCACCAGCCGTCTTACTACAAAAAGTAACATATTGTGCCTTTAATGCGTTTTGTATTCTGCTGTTGTGTTTACAGGTGAACGAGGAGACTGTGGAGAGGCTGGTGGTGCAGTACCCTCACATCGTGTTCAGTACGGTGATGCAGGACTGCAAGAGAACCCTGGAGAGAGCCTATCAGATGGGCTGGAGCCCCAACACATCCAACGCCTCATAGCCACCGCTGTAGCCCCCCCTCTACGCACACACACACACACACACACACACACACACACACACACACGCATGCGTATACATTGCCGCACACACTGACATAGGCGTGTGCACAGTCAAAGTGAAAACTCACCACATGGCCAATCATGTTTACTTCAAACATACTACATCTCAAACACTTAGTAATACCTTCACACTCATTTAAACAAACCGGTTGATCCACATTTTCACCTTCTGGAAAGATGTCTGTAGTTTTGGGTTGTTTTTATTTTTGTAGATGTATTTTATTTTATCTATGGACCTTTTTTGGATTCCATTGTAGTTCAGTCATAAGTCATAGACAAATCATACTGTACATCACTGTATACCTCTGTCTTAGGCTTGTGTATCAAAGAACTTTATTGCCCATAGTGCACTTCTTTTGACCAGAGCCCTATGTGGCTGTAGTCAAAACTAGTGCTACAGTGCATGGTGATAGGGTGTCGTTTGAGGGTTGACTTTTGCTGTGCTGGCAGTTTTGTGAGCCTTACATTTCCCCCTGACTCCAGTCTGGATGCAATAGCAGACTTGCGGATATGGAGTAGCGACTGAAAACAAGGAAACATTGTTCTAAACATGTTAAAAAACATTATACTCTGGTCTCGTTGACCATTAGGGCTACATGTTTTGATCACTGTGAAGTCAATGTCGTTTCATACTGGACGTGTTTCTACCTTTTCTGTTGGATGTTCATACGTGTGTCGTGTTTCTAAGGCCCCGAGGGTTCTCTGACCATGTGACCCGATCAGGAAAAACTCCCGGTCCAAGATATAGGCTCGTTTTTCCCTGGTGAGCTCAAATGGGCAGGGTAAACTCCCGACCTAATATGAGGTTCCCGATATGGATCTAAGCCCCATCTGATGGACCATAGCTATGGCTCCCTGATCAAATGCTACAGGTGAGAGATTCAATCCAGCTGCACGGGAGAACTGCAAGGAAATATTGTTCCGGGCTCACTAAAAATGTATATTTTCATTCCGAATCTTAATATGCTCTTGTTTCATCTAGTAAATGTCATGTCATTCACACAGTTGATGGACATTTGTGTGGCACAGGAGCAGTGTTGGATATCGGTTTGTGCAGTTCAGGTTTCATTGAATGCCATCCCTAATCATGGTTACTGTCACAGTACTCAGTGGGCTCAACATAGAAGTTGCAACCCTGGACCTATAGCAGATGATCCTAACCCTTATCCCAACCTTTAACCATCAGGGAGGTGAATCAATATCTGACTCTGGACCAGTGGTCAGGGGCAAAGTCAGCCTGTCCAGAACGGCTCAGCATGTTCCCAAGGAGTAGTTTCTCAGCACTGAACACGAGTAAATCAGAGAAACTCTCTACTTTCACTGATGGAAACCTACACTTTTAAAGTCATCCTCGTAAAATGCTATTTGTTTCTCAATGACTTACCTGGCTGAAGAAAGGTTTGATACTTCAACTCTTCTGACAGAAACATTGTCTTGAGGATGTCTGTAGTTGTTCTTAATGTCAACAAAAAAAAAGGTAAGAAAATATTTTACGTAGATGGGTCTGTCTTTCTCTGATATTGTTTTTTTTTTTTATCTTTCTCTCAGTTGAAGATGATGTTGTATACTGTACCATTAGTATGGTGTAATAATCAATGGTTTGGGATTGTACTCGACTGTATGAGAATTTGAGTGATTTCCACAGTATGTATACTCGATTATAGGATTATACTTAGCCCACAATATTGGTTTTGTTTGAGCATATATTTTCAGAATTAGTTGTGTGGCCATGCATTTACAGTATATCTTTGTTAGCAATAGGATCTAAGATACTGGCTCAGAACTTATAATCATGCCCTTTATGGAAATAATAGGTGAGCTCTCTCTCACTCTCTCTCTCCCTCCCTCTCTCCCTCCCTCTCTCGTTCCTCATCTGTTCCTCGTCTGTCAATGGTATGTTCATTAAGCAAATAACCAGGGTATTTTTCTATGGTGAAAACCAACTGGAATCATTTTTTTTAGATGCTGTCACTCGACTGTATACACTAGTAGTTTTCTGAACTTAGGATAGGAAGTAGCACTGTAATATTTTTTACAGAAACGTAGAGATTAGAGACAATTAAGAACACATCCCTTGTCAGGACTTGTTGACTTCAGATCGAGTCCTCGTTCCCCCACCAGTTTTTTTTGTTGTTTTGTAATCTCAACATTAACTTTCTTTTTCTCTGCTTGATGTTGGCACTCTTGATCCCTGATTTGTTAAAGCAATCAGTAAACAACTGGATTTACATACAGATGAATAAAACACTACTACTTAAAAGCGCTCTCTCTTTCACTCTCTCTCTTTTTGTCTCTTGTTTCTGTCATATTTTTTGCTCTCTGCTTGATAGAAGAAAGAACCAAGTGAAATGTGAAATGAGTCTTTCACTCATGCTACATGAAGTGTTCTCCTCAGCATCAAATCGGACTTTAAAATAAAGCATAACCCAAGTAGATTTTCAAATCCTGGAACTATTCCACTCTGTTCATATATACAGTTGCATGCCAAGACCTAGTAGCTGTACCAGATTCATTCCTCAGAGAGTGACACCTTGATACTGTGAATATTCAGCAGTTCGCTCATATCTGAATCAACCAGTCTCTGTCTCATTGCAGGGAAACTTGTGATTTCAAGGTCAGCACTTTGTTAGCATCATAGCAGCCACGCATCTGAGATGAGGCGTCAGCTTGCCTCCCAGCATGCTGGTGATGTTCTCAAAGCTCTAAAAGCTGTCATTCAATATGTCCCCCATCTTTGACGATCAAGAGGAGGATATTGTCCCTTTCAAGTGTTCTTTTCGCTGTTCAAGGTGTTTGTTTCAAGTCGGAGGATGAAATGGGGAAGCTAATGTCAAACAGGAAGGGAAAACTCTCCCTGAGATGACGGCTTCCTGTCTTAATTCAAACGGACAGCCTGAGTTCACAGCTATTTTGGTCCTGCTGTGAAATTATCTGTGATTGGCTAAAAATGCAGGGTTTAAAAAAATATATATTTTTTTATTTTATTTTAGATGAGGATGCAATATGTTTGTGGATTTATTCTTCAACCAATTACTATTATTACCTGAATCTTGGTCAAGTAGCTCAAGTCATTTTTTAATTTACATGGCTGTCTGTCACTATTGTGGTTCTTGGTGTAGAAAGCTGTTTAGAATGTGTGGCCAGTCTACAAATTACCCTGTGATTGTGAGGTTCAGTAGCTAATTTCCTAAAAGAGCCTGGTTGGCCTCGCCTCTCCCTTATATCACCTCTTCTTACACTTCCTCTTGCACAGCCCTCACTTCTTCTCCTCCTCTTATCAGACAAACCCTGTTCAGGAAACTAATTGGTTCTTGCTTGTTTCCCAGTGGCACTAAAGCCCTGCCCTCCATGCCCTCCTAGCTCTCTCTCTCTCTAGCATCCATGTCATTTAAGATAGAGAGAGAACTCCTCACACCACCTCTGTAATTGTTCATGCCATTGATATATCTTAGTGTTATTCACTGTGTGGAGGTGGTTTAGAGACTCACTTTTAATTTCAGTTTACCGATGATATTGACTTCACAGCAGAGGAGGCTGGTGAGAGGAGCTATAGGAGGACGGGCTCATTGTAAAGGCATAACAAACATATGGAAACAACGTTAGACTCCTTAGATTCATTTCAACCATTAGACCATCCTATAACTACTCCAACCAGCCTCCTCTGCTTGACAGAGGCTCTATCAGGAGCCGAAGAGTCAGACATTTACTATAGTACTTCAGGTTTTTTCACTGTTCAGGTCAAGTGCTTCTCTATTTCTTCCTCATAAAGAAATACAATTCTCTCAATATGTGTGGTTAGTCTTCTGTTGCATTAAACCTGGCAAGGAAATACATAAATAATTTGGCTGTTGGCTGTAGAATGACAGTGATTTTTAATGTCTCTGGTCTGCTTGCTACAAATGAGCTATTTCTCCCTTCTCCATTTCCCCTCGGAGGTAAAGTATGCGGCTTGCTGAATTTTTACTGCCGCCAATTAGCGCCCAGGCAAATGTGAGTGTGTGCCATTGATTCGCTCACTGATTGAGGTGGATTCCATTGATGTCTCGGGCGAACCTCGAACCTCTGCAATTTTCATCAAGGTGTTTGCTAGCCTCGCATGCACTCAGAGGCTGCCCTCAGGAAGAGCCACTGCTGAGTATTCAGGCGGTCAGCACTGAATAGCAATAGATAAATTAAACGTAGTAAATATTCATGCCCTTCGTTACATTTTTTATGAGGAGCTGATAAGAATCGGCAGTGACCATATGGCACATTTGTCATGTCAGTTGTCAAGGGAACTGATATTATCTAGCTGACAAACCAAGAAAGGGGTGTCTTTCTAGGCAAATTTTCACTGTTTTACATTGAACTCTGGCTTCCTGATGAAACTGGTCTAAACCAGTTTAACTATTTTGGGTAACCTCTCCCGGGTGGCTTTGCTTTGGCTATTGAGCTGTGTTCTCTCGCCATGTCCAGGTTTACTCTACTGTCACTCAGCTCTCTTTTTCCTTCTCTCTCTACCTCACTCCTTTCATCCTACTTCGTCTTTCTCCCTCCATGTCTCTCCCACCTCCCTATTCTCACTTTCTTTCTCACTACGTTCTCCTCTACCACATCCCTGCTTCTATTTCTCTCTCCCTTTCGGTCTTCCTACTACTCTTTCTGTCTCCCTCCCCTTCCTCTCAGTCAGTCTGCGGAGGGTCCACTCATCTAAAAGTCCTGGTTACATCCTACACTGAATCAACTTTACTCTGGCAACCCCTCAGCATTCCCCCCCAGCTCACCCCTAACCCTTTCGAAAACCAAACTCTTCCTTCCTACTGGAAATGATGTCAATCACTTGCCTACCCATGACCCAGCCGCTCGACGAATCTCAATATTTATCAACCTGAAAAGAAACACATTTCTTGTCCGTCATCGTATAGTGCACAGAGGTATTTTGTTTGCCTTGCTACCTGCGGTATTTCAGAGTATAGAATTGTGTTGATTCTGCAGAAGGGGAAAATCAGGCTTGTGAATAGAGAAGATGTTAATGGGTTGATTTTGTAATAGACACTGACTGACTCTGGACTCCCGTGGAGTAGTGGAGGGAAAGCCCATGAGCCTAACCATGAATCCAACACTGGCTTAGGAACCATACAGCCACTGGGAACACCGGAGAGAGGCTAGGAGTTACACTACCTCATCTGCTTGTTTTGGTCCGCTATGCTTTGTTGTTCAAAGCCGGAGTGCAACCACAAATAAAACTCCTTTCACGACACAGAACATTACTTATTTGACTTAAGTATTACTTTGCTCTTCCACTGTGTCATCCACACGGACTCCGCCAGGGTTGGGCTGGCTTTGTTAGGATTAGTCTCTCACTCTGTGCTATTACCGGATTATGACTACCTCCGACCTGTAACTATAGAAAACAATAGATTAGAATATAAAGTGTGTACTGACAAAATGTACTGCTTAATAATGGATTTCAGACTACGATTACATGAGAACGGCGCCGGAGGAGATGGCTGCCGTTTTTACCGGCTCCTAACCAACTGTGCTATATTGTGTGTTTCACATTGTTTAACTTATTTTGTACATAATGTTGCTGCCACCGTCTCTTATGACCGAAAAGAGCTTCTGGATATCAGAACAGTGATTACTCACCTCGAACTGGATGAAGATTTTTTCTTTAATGAGTCCAACGCGAAGGATATATTGTTTCTCCGAGGCCAGGCACGAATCTCCGTAATTCACGTGAAGAAAAGACGGAGGCACAGGGGGCGGAGACCTGGCTGAATTTTCAGGTGATTGAGTAACCCGCCTCTACCATCCATTCTATTGGGCAACGCGCAATCCCTGGAGAATACACTGGATGAGCTCCGTTCGAGACTATCTTACCAATGGGACATTAAAAACCGTAATATCTTATGTTTCACTGAGTCGTGGCTGAACAACAACACAAATAATATACAGTTGACTGGGTTTTCCGAAACCTGCCTCACCCAATGTGATACGGAATCGCAATTATTTTTTATTTTTAGAACACACTCAAGAACCTCCAGAAGCTAACCAGCTAACTAGCTACAAGCTATTTAGTCATTGTTAGTTTTTTAACCTGGATAACACTTGCCAGTCCAGCTCCCCTGCCCCATCCACCGCTGCCCCCTGGACACTGATCACTTGGCTACATAGCTGATGCACGCTGGACTGTCCATTAATCACGGTACTCCATTCTGCTTGTTTGTTTTATCTGTCGGGCCCCGTTGCCTAGTCAACGCCATTTTACCTGCTGTTGTTGTGCTAGCTGATTAGCTATTGTCTCACCTACTGTTTTAGCTAGCTTTCCCAATTCAACACCTTACTGTATGCCTCGCTGTATGTCTCTCTCAAATGTCAATATGCCTTGTATACTGTTGCTCAGGTTAGTTATCATTGTTTTAGTTCACAATGGAGCCCCTAGTCCCACTCCTCATACCCCTGATACGTCCTTTGTCACACCTCCCACACATGCGGTGACCTCACCCATTACAACCAGCATGTCCAGAGATACAACCTCTCTCATCATCACCCAGTGCCTGGGCTTACCTCCGCTGTACCCACACCCCACCATACCCCTGTCTGCGCATTATGCCCTGAATATAGTCTACCATGCCCAGAAACCTGCTCCTCTTATTCTCTGTCCCCAACGCTCTAGGCGACCAGTTGTGATAGCCTTTAGCCGTACCCTCATACTACTCCTTCTCTGTTCAGCGGGTAATGTGGAGGTAAACCCAGGCCCTGCATGTCCCCAGGCACCCTCATTTGTTGACTTCTGTGATCGAAAAAGCCTTGGTTTCATGCATGTCAACATCAGAAGCCTCCTCCTTAAGTTTGTTTTACTCACTGCTTTAGCACACTCTGCTAACCCTGATGTCCTTGCCGTGTCTGAATCCTGGCTCAGGAAGGCCACCAAAAATTCTGAGATTTCCATACCCAACTATAACATCTTCCGTCAAGATAGAACTGCCAAAGGGGGAGGAGTTGCAGTCTACTGCAGAGATAGCCTGTAAAGTAATGTCATACTTTCCAGGTCCATACCCAAACAGTTCGAACTACTAATTTTGAAAATTACTCTCTCCAGAAATAAGTCTGTCACTGTTGCCGCCTGCTACCGACCCCCCTCAGCTCCCAGCTGTGCCCTGGACACCATTTGTGAATTGATTGCCCCCCATCTAGCTTCAGAGTTTGTTCTGTTAGGTGACCTAAACTGGGATATGCTTAATACCCCGGCAGTCCTACAATCTAAGCTAGATGCCCTCAATCTCACACAAATCATCAAGGAACCCACCAGGTACAACCCTAACTCCGTAAGCAAGGGTACCCTCATAGACGTCATCCTGACCAACTGGCCCGCCAAATACACCTCCGCTGTCTTCAACCAGGATCTCAGCGATCACTGCCTCATCGCCTGTATCCGCTACGGAGCCGCAGTCAAACGACCACCCCTCATCATTGTCAAACGCTCCCTAAAACACTTCTGTGAGCAGGCCTTTCTAATTGACCTGGCCCGGGTATCCTGGAAGGACATTGACCTCATCCCATCAGTTGAGGATGCCTGGTCATTCTTTAAAAGTAACTTCCTCACCATTTTAGATAAGCATGCTCGGTTCAAAAAATGCAGAACTAAGAACAGATACAGCCCTTGGTTCACTCCAGACCTGACTGCCCTCGACCAGCACAAACACATCCTGTGGCGGACTGCAATAGCATCGAATAGTCCCCGCGATATGCAATTGTTCAGGGAAGTCAGGAACCAATACACGCAGTCAGTCAGGAAAGCTAAGGCCAGCTTCTTCAGGCAGAAGTTTGCATCCTGTAGCTCCAACTCCAAAAAGTTCTGGGACACTGTGAAGTCCATGGAGAACAAGAGCACCTCCTCCCAGCTGCCCACTGCACTGAGGCTAGGTAACACGGTCACCACCGATAAATCCATGATTATCGAAAACTTCAACAAGCATTTCTCAACAGCTGGCCAGGCCTTCTGCCTGGCTACTCTGACCTCGGCCAACAGCTCCCCCCCCCCCGCAGCTCCTCGCCCAAGCCTCTCCAGGTTCTCCTTTACCCATAGCAGACAATCTGGACCCTCTATTTCTGAAACTATCCGCTGCCATTGTCGCAACCCCTATTACCAGCCTGTTCAACCTCTCTTTCATATCGTCTGAGATCCCCAAGGATTGGAAAGCTGCCGCAGTCATCCCCCTCTTCAAAGGGGGAGACACCCTGGACCCAAACTGTTACAAGACCTATATCCATTCTGCCCTGCCTATCGAAGGTCTTCGAAAGCCAAGTCAACAAACAGGTCACTGACCATCTCGAATCCCACCGTACCTTCTCCGCTGTGCAATCTGGTTTCCGAGCCGGTCACGGGTGCACCTCAGCCACACTCAAGGTACTAAACGATATCATAATCGCCATCGATAAAAGACAGTACTGTGCAGCCGTCTTCATCGACCTTGCCAAGGCTTTCGACTCTGTCAATCACCATATTCTTATCGGCAGACTCAGTAGCCTCGGTTTTTCGGATGACTGCCTTGCCTGGTTCACCAATTACTTTGCAGACAGAGTTCAGTGTGTCAAATCGGAGGGCATGCTGTCCGGTCCTCTGGCAGTCTCTATGGGGGTGCCACAGGGTTCAATTCTCGGGCCGACTATTTTCTCTGTATATATCAATGATGTTGCTCTTGCTGCGGGCGATTCCCTGATCCACCTCTACGCAGACGACACCATTCTATATACTTTCAGCCCGTCATTGGACACTGTGCTATCTAACCTCCAAACGAGCTTCAATGCCATACAACACTCCTTCCGTGGCCTCCAACTGCTCTTAAACGCTAGTAAAACCAAATGCATGCTTTTCAACCGATCGCTGCGTGCACCCGCATGCCCGACTAGCATCACCACCCTGGATGGTTCCGACCTTGAATATGTGGACATCTATAAGTACCTAGGTGTCTGGCTAGACTGCAAACTCTCCTTCCAGACTCATATCAAACATCTCCATTCGAAAATCAAATCAAGAGTCGGCTTTCTATTCCGCAACAAAGCCTCCTTCACTCATGCTGCCAAGCTTACCCTAGTAAAACTGACTATCCTACCGATCCTCGACTCATCTACAAGGCCATGCTAGGTAAAGCTCCGCCTTATCTCAGTTCACTGGTCACGATGGCAACACCCATCCGTAGCACGCGCTCCAGCAGGTGTATCTCACTGATCATCCCTAAAGCCAACACCTCATTCGGCCGCCTTTCGTTCCAGTACTCTGCTGCCTGTGTCTGGAACGAATTGCAAATATTGCTGAAGTTGGAGACTTTTATCTCCCTCACCAACTTCAAACATCAGCTATCTGAGCAGCTAACCGATCGCTGCAGCTGTACATAGTCTATTGGTAAATAGCCCACCCATTTTCACCTACCTCATCCCCACAGTTTTTATTTATTTACTTTTCTGCTCTTTTGCACACCGATATCTCTACCTGTACATGACCATCTGATCATTTATCACTCCAGTGTTAATCTGCAAAATTGTAATTATTCGCCTACCTCCTCATGCCTTCTGCACACATTGTATATAGACACCCCTTTTTTTCTACTGTGTTATTGACTTGTTAATTGTTTACTCCATGTGTAACTCTGTGTTGTCTGTTCACACTGCTATGCTTTATCTTGGCCAGGTCGCAGTTGCAAATGAGAACTTGTTCTCAACTAGCCTACCTGGTTAAATAAAGGTAAAATAAAAAATGCTATGTCCGGTAAGACATGTTTATTTGTCAAAAACAGCTGGTGTGCGATGTCTAATATTAATATTAAAGTTTCAAGGTTTTGCTCACCTGAGGTAGACTACTTCATGATAAGCTGTAGACCACACTATCTACCAAGAGAGTTTCCATCTATATTTTTCGTAGCTGTCTATTTACCACCACAAACCGACGCTGGCACTTAGACCGCACTCAACTACCTATATAAGGCCATAAGCAAACAAGAAAATGCTCATCCAGAAGTGGTGCTCCTAGTGGGCAGGAAAACATAAATCCGTTTCCCAAATTTCTACCAGCATGTCACATGTGCACCCAGAGGAAACTAGACCACCTTTTCTCCACACACAGACGCATACAAAGCTCTCCCTCACCCTCCATTTGGCAAATCTGACCATAAATCTATCCTCCTGATTTCTGCTTGCAAGCAAACACTAAAGCAGGAAGTACCAGTGACTCGCTCAAAACAGAAGTGGTGCGATGATGCAGATGTTAACTTCTTGCGTCGAGCAATCCCGTAGCCGGGAGCGTAATCATAGCCTCAAGCTCATTACCATAATGCAACGTTAACTATTCATGAAAATCGCAAATGAAATTAAATAAATATATTGGCTCACAAGCTTAGCCTTTTGTTAACAACACTGTCATCTCAGATTTTCAAAATATGCTTTTCAACCATAGCTACACAAGCATTTGTGTAAGAGTAGTGATAGCTTGCATAGCATTAAGCCTAGCATTCAGCAGGCAACATTTTCACAAAAACAAGAAAAGCATTCAAATAAAATCATTTACCTTTGAAGAACTTCTGATGTTTTCAATGAGGAGACTCAGTTAGATAGCAAATGTTTAGTTTTTCCAAAAATATTATTTGTGTAGGAGAAATCACTCCGTTTTGTTCATCACGTTTGGCTAAGAAAAAAAAACAGAAAATTCAGTCATGACAACGCCTAACTTTTTTCAAAATTAACTCCATAATATCGACAGAAACATGGCAAACGTTGTTTAGAATCAATCCTCAAGGTGTTTTTCACATATCTATTTGATGATTACGCAGCTGGAGATTACGCAATAATTGCAACGGAGGACACCAAGCGAGCACCTGGTAAATGTAGTCTCTTATGGTCAGTCTTCCAATGATATGCCTACAAATACTTCACAATGCTGCAGACACCTTGGGGAAACGACAGAAAGTGTAGGCTCATTCCTTGCGCATTCACAGCCATATAAGGAGACATTGGAACACAGCGCCTTCAAAATCTGGCCCCCTATATCGAAGAAGTTAAGCTACAGGACTGTTTTGCTAGCACAGACTGGAATATGTTCTGGGATTCATCCAATGGCATTGAGGAGTATACCACCTCGGTCAATGGCTTCCTCAATAAGTGCATCGACGACGTCCTCCCCACAGTGACCCTACGTACATACCCCAACCAGAAGCCATGGTAACTTCCGCACCAAGCTAAAGGCTAGAGCGGCTGCTTTCAAGGAGCGGGACACTAATCAGGACGATTATAAGAAATCCTGCTATGCCCTCAGACGAACCATCAAACAGTCAAAGCGTCAATACAGGATTAAGATTGAATCCTACTACACCGGCTCTGACGCTCGTCGGATGTGGCAGGGCTTGCAAACTATTACAGACAACAAAGGGAAACCCAGCCGTAAGCTGCCCAGTGACACGAGCCTACCAAACAGGATAAATGCCTTTTATGCTTGCTTCAAGGCAAGCAAAACTGAAGCATGCATGAGAGAACCAGCTGCTCTGGACGACTGTGTGATCATGCTCTCCATAGCTGATGTGAGCAAGACCTTTAAACAGGTCAACATTCACAATGCCACGGGGCCAGACAGATTACCATGATGTGTACTCAGAGCATGCGCGGACCAACTGGCAAGTGTCTTCTATGACATTTTCAACCTCTCCCTGACCAAGTCTGTAATACCTACATGTTTCAAGTAGACCACCATTGTCCCTGTGCCCAAGAAAGCAAAGGTAACCTGCCTAAATGACTACCGCCCCGCAGCACTCATGTTGGTAGCCATAAAGTGCTTTGAAAGGCTGGTCATGGCTCAAATCGACACCATCATCCGAGAAACCCTAGACACACTCCAATTTGCATACCGCGCCAACAGATCCACAGATGACGCAATCTCAATCGCACTCCACACTGCCCCTTTCCCACCTGGACAAAAGGAACACCTACGTGAGAATGCTATTCATTGACTTCAGCTCAGCGTTCAACAACATAGTGTCCACAAAGCTCATCAATAAGCTAAGGACCCTGGGACAAACACCTCCCTCTGCAACTAGATCCTGGACTTCTTGACAGGACACCCCAACATCTGCCATGCTGATCCTCAACACGTGGGCCCCTCAGGGGTGCGTGCTTAGTCCCCTCCCATGTCTGTGTCGCCAAACAGGACTCCAACACAATCATTCAGTTTGCTGACGACACAACATTTACATTTACATTACATTTAAGTCATTTAGCAGACGCTCTTATCCAGAGCGACTTACAAATTGGTGCAATCACCTTATGACATCCAGTGGGACAGTCACTTAACAATAGTGCATCTAAAACTTAGGGGGGGGGTGGGGTGAGAGGGATTACTTAACCTATCCTAGGTATTCCTTAAAGAGGTGGGGTTTCAGGTGTCTCCGGAAGGTGGTGATTGACTCCGCTGTCCTGGCGTCGTGAGGGAGTTTGTTCCACCATTGGGGGGGCCAGGGCAGCAAACAGTTTTGACTGGGCTGAGCGGGAGCTGTACTTCCTCAGTGGTAGGGAGGCGAGCAGGCCAGAGGTGGATGAACGCAGTGCCCTTGTTTGGGTGTAGGGCCTGATCAGAGCCTGGAGGTACTGAGGTGCCGTTCCCCTCACAGCTCCGTAGGCAAGCACCATGGTCTTGTAGCGGATGCGAGCTTCAACTGGAAGCCAGTGGAGAGAACGGAGGAGCGGGGTGACGTGAGAGAACTTGGGAAGGTTGAACACCAGACGGGCTGCGGCGTTCTGGATGAGTTGAAGGGGTTTAATGGCACAGGCAGGGAGCCCAGCCAACAGCGAGTTGCAGTAATCCAGACGGGAGATGACAAGTGCCTGGATTAGGACCTGCGCCGCTTCCTGTGTGAGGCAGGGTCGTACTCTGCGGATGTTGTAGAGCATGAACCTACAGGAACGGGCCACCGCCTTGATGTTAGTTGAGAACGACAGGGTGTTGTCCAGGATCACGCCAAGGTTCTTGGCGCTCTGGGAGGAGGACACAATGGAGTTGTCAACCGTGATGGCGAGATCATGGAACGGGCAGTCCTTCCCCGGGAGGAAGAGCAGCTCCGTCTTGCCGAGGTTCAGCTTGAGGTGGTGATCCGTCATCCACACTGATATGTCTGCCAGACATGCAGAGATGCGATTCGCCACCTGGTCATCAGAAGGGGGAAAGGAGAAGATTAATTGTGTGTCGTCTGCATAGCAATGATAAGAGAGACCATGTGAGGTTATGACAGAGCCAAGTGACTTGGTGTATAGCGAGAATAGGAGAGGGCCAAGAACAGAGCCCTGGGGGACACCAGTGGTGAGAGCGCGTGGTGAGGAGACAGATTCTCGCCACGCCACCTGGTAGGAGCGACCTGTCAGGTAGGACGCAATCCAAGCGTGGGCCGCGCCGGAGATGCCCAACTCGGAGAGGGTGGAGAGGAGGATCTGATGGTTCACAGTATCGAAGGCAGCCGATAGATCTAGAAGGATGAGAGCAGAGGAGAGAGAGTTAGCTTTAGCAGTGCGGAGCGCCTCCGTGATACAGAGGAGAGCAGTCTCAGTTGAATGACTAGTCTTGAAACCTGACTGATTTGGATCAAGAAGGTCATTCAGAGAGAGATAGCGGGAGAGCTGGCCAAGGACGGCACGTTCAAGAGTTTTGGAGAGAAAAGAAAGAAGGGATACTGGTCTGTAATTGTTGACATCGGAGGGATCGAGTGTAGGTTTTTTCAGAAGGGGTGCAACTCTCGCTCTCTTGAAGACGGAAGGGACGTAGCCAACGGTCAGGGATGAGTTGATGAGCGAGGTGAGGTAAGGGAGAAGGTCTCCGGAAATGGTCTGGAGAAGAGAGGAGGGGATAGGGTCAAGCGGGCAGGTTGTTGGGCGGCCGGCCGTCACAAGACGCGAGATTTCATCTGGAGAGAGAGGGGAGAAAGAGGTCAGAGCACAGGGTAGGGCAGTGTGAGCAGAACCAGCGGTGTCGTTTGACTTAGCAAACGAGGATCGGATGTCGTCGACCTTCTTTTCAAAATGGTTGACGAAGTCATCTGCAGAGAGGGAGGAGGGGGGAGGGGGCGGAGGATTCAGGAGGGAGGAGAAGGTGGCAAAGAGCTTCCTAGGGTTGGAGGCAGAAGCTTGGAATTTAGCGTGGTAGAAAGTGGCTTTAGCAGCAGAGACAGAGGAGGAAAATGTAGAGAGGAGGGAGTGAAAGGATGCCAGGTCCGCAGGGAGGCGAGTTTTCCTCCATTTCCGCTCGGCTGCCCGGAGCCCTGTTCTGTGAGCTCGCAATGAGTCATCGAGCCACGGAGCGGGAGGGGAGGACCGAGCCGGCCTGGAGGATAGGGGACATAGAGAGTCAAGGGATGCAGAGAGGGAGGAGAGGAGGGTTGAGGAGGCAGAATCAGGAGATAGGTGGGAGAAGGTTTGAGCGGAGGGAAGAGATGATAGGATGGAAGAGGAGAGAGTAGCGGGGAGAGAGAGCGAAGGTTGGGACGGCGCGATACCATCCGAGTAGGGGCAGTGTGGGAGGTGTTGGATGAGAGCGAGAGGGAAAAGGATACAAGGCAGTGGTCGGAGACTTGGAGGGAGTTGCAATGAGGTTAGTGGAAGAACAGCATCTAGTAAAGATGAGGTCGAGCGTATTGCCTGCCTTGTGAGTAGGGGGGAAGGTGAGAGGGTGAGGTCAAAAGAGGAGAGGAGTGGAAAGAAGGAGGCAGAGAGGAAAGAGTCAAAGGTAGACGTGGGGAGGTTAAAGTCGCCCAGAACTGTGAGAGGTGAGCCGTCCTCAGGAAAGGAGCTTATCAAGGCATCAAGCTCATTGATGAACTCTCCGAGGGAACCTGGAGGGCGATAAATGATAAGGATGTTAAGCTTGAAAGGGCTAGTAACTGTGACAGCATGGAATTCAAAGGAGGCGATAGACAGATGGGTAAGGGGAGAAAGAGAGAATGACCACTTGGGAGAGATGAGGATCCCGGTGCCACCACCCCGCTGACCAGACGCTCTCGGGTGTGCGAGAACACGTGGGCGGACGAAGAGAGAGCAGTAGGAGTAGCAGTGTTGTCTGTGGTGATCCATGTTTCCGTCAGGGCCAAGAAGTCGAGGGACTGGAGGGAGGCATGGGCTGAGATGAACTCTGCCTTGTTGACCGCAGATTGGCAGTTCCAGAGGCTACCGGAGACCTGGAACTCCACGTGGGTCGTGCGCGCTGGGACCACCAGAGTAGGGTGGCCGCGGCCACGCGGTGAGGAGCGTTTGTATGGTCTGTGCAGAGAGGAGAGAACAGGGATAAACCGACACATAGTTGACAGGCTACAGAAGAGGCTACGCTAATGCAAAGGAGATTGGAATGACAAGTGGACTACACGTCTCGAATGTTCAGAAAGTTAAGCTACGTAGCAAGAATCTTATTGACTAAAATGATTAAAATGATACAGTACTGCTGAAGTAGGTCAGCTGGCAGTGGGTGCGTTGTTGACACTACACTAATCAAGTCGTTCCGTTGAGTGTAATAGTTTCTGCAGTGTTGCTATTCGGGGGCTAGCAGGCTAGCTAGCAGTGTTGTTTACGTTACATTGGTAGGCCTGATCACCGACAATGATGAGGGAGGAGGTCAGAGACCTGGCATTGTGGTGCCAGGAAAACAACCTCTCCCTCAACGTGAGCAAGACAAAGGAGCTGTGATCGTGGACTACAGGAAAGGGTGGCCCAACACTCCCATTCACATCGATGGGGCTTTAGTGGAGCAGGTCGAGAGTTTCAAGTTCCTTGGTGTCCACATCACCAACAAACTCTCATCGTCCAAACACACAAACAGTTGTGAAGAGAGCATGACAACGCCTTTTCACTCTCAGGAGACTAAAAATATTTGGCATGGGTCCCCAGACTCTCAAAAAGTTCTACAGCTGCACCATCGAGAGCATCCTGACCGGTTGCATTACCGCCTGGTATGGCAACTGCTCGGCATCCATCCGTAAGTCAATAAAGAGGGTAATGCGTACTGCCCAGTACATCACTAGGGCCAAGCTTCCTGCCATCCAGGACCTGCATACAGTACCAGTCAAAAGTTTGGACACACCTACTTATTTTTCATGGGCTTTTCTTTATTTTAACTATTTTCTACATGGTTGAATAATAGTGAAGGCATCAAAACTATGGAATAACACATTGAATCATGTGCTAACCAAAAGTGTTAAAGGAATCTAAATATATTTTATGTTTTAAATTCTTCAAAGTAGCCACCCTTTGCCTTGATGACAGCTTTGCATTTATTGGTTGCTTTTCCTTCACTCTGCGGTCCAATCCAGAGTGTTTGTGCTCCCGAGTGGTGCAGCGTACTTGGCACTGCATCTCAGTGCTGGAGGCGTCCCTACAGACCCTGGTTCGATTCCAGGTTGTATCAAAACCGACCGTGACTGGGAGTCCCATAGGGCTGCGCACAATTGGCCCAGCATCGTCCGGGTGTTGAGAGAATGCCAACAGTGTGCAAAGTGGTAATCAAGTCAAAGGGTGGCTGCTTTGAAGAATCTCGAATATAAAATATATTTTGATTTGTTTAACACTTTTTTTTTTGGTTACTACATGATTCCATGTGTTATTTCATAGTTTTGATGTCTTCACTATTATTCTACAATGTAGAAAATAGTAAGAATAGAAGATAAACCCTTGAATGAGTAGGTGTGTCCAAACTTTTGACTGGTGCTGTATATACTAGGCGGTGTCAGAGGAAGGCCCAAAACATTGGCAAGAGGTACCTGAGCGCCAAGTCTAAATCCAGAAGGCTCCTTAAGAGCCTCTACCCCCAAGCCATATGACTGCTGAACAATGAATCAAATGGCCAGCAGGACTATTTACATTGATCCACCCACCCCTTTTTGTTTTTACACTGCTGCTACTCGCTGTTTATTATATATCTACTGTATAGTCACTAACCCTACCTACATGTACAAACTACCTCGACTAACCTGTACACCCGCACATAGACTCGGTACCGGCACCCCCTGTATATAGCCTCTATTGTTCTTTTATTGTGTTGCTTTCTATTTTATTTTGACTTTATTTAGTCAATATTTTCTTAACTCTCTTTCTTGAACTGCACTGGACTTGTAAGTAAGAATTTCACGGTTGTATTCGCCGCATGTGACAAATAACATTTGATTTGGCTTAGAGACCAAACACAAGCGCTACTAACAGTTACTACTGAAGGGACACATACACCTTATCCAAAATCAGACTTTGTTTCTTTAATCCTCCTCAACACCCACCCTGCTTTGTCATTGGCTAGCGTGTCAGTCTCTAGCTCAGTCTTTCAGGGTGGTCACGGTGTTAATTGCAGTGTTAAGCCAGAGCTGAGCCTAGCCCCCCATAACCACAAAGGTTAATTAGCAGCAGAAGGATAACGCAACTAGATATGTTGACATTTACATTTTCTTCTCTCTCATAAAACCAGAGAAAGAACCCCATTTAGGGCGAAATGAAGGGAAAACATTTACTCTTTTAAAAACGCCCTCATTTCTATGCAAGGTCTGGCGTTGATATGCAGATTTGGCGGTTGGTGACATTTAAAAGTAGTTAATTGTGCAAATCTTTGTTTTAGGCTGTAAAGGTCGTGTGTTGGAAGTGGGTCTAAGCCCAGCTGCAGTGGTAGAGGGAGGGAAGGGAGGCCTGTCTCCATTGACTGGGGCTACAAAGGGATCCATGCCTTTTCAAGGTGGGTAATGAATATTTATACACACAAACTGTTTCCCAAATGAAAATTAATCTACCGCCCGTTGGGAAATGACTCAGGCTATCTGTTGTCATAAAAAAAAAAATGTTTCTCATTCTTCGGATGGACGTTTTTATTTCCCCAACAGCTAAATAGAAACATCAAATTGAACACTGTGTACTAGCTATCACAATGAAAGCTAATTGTATTGTTTTCTAATGTGATATTTTCATATTGTGCATTGTCAAACTCAAGGTTGTTTTACTGCTTTGTTGTGCCCTCTGTGTTCAAATAATATGTCTGTATACAGTGAGGGTACAAAACATTAAAGACACCTTCCTAATATTGAGTTGCACCGGGGCATGGACTCTACAATGTGTCGAAAGCGTTCCACAGGGATGCTGGCCCATGTTGACCCCTAAAGCTTCCCACAGTTGTGTCAAGTTGGCCGGATGTCCTTTGGGTGGTGGACACACACGGGGACCTATTGAGCGTGAAGACTCCAGCAGCATTGCAGTTCTTGACACATCTGTCTCAAGGCCTTAAAATCTTTCTTGTAACCTTTCTCTTGCCCTTCATCTACACGGATTGAGATGGATTTCACAAGTGACATCAATAAGGGATCATAGCTTTCACCTGGATTCACCTTAGTCAGTCTGTCATGGAAAGACCCGGTGTTCTTAATGTTTTGTACACTCCTTATGTGGCGCTTTTTAAAGAGCCTATTCTCTAAATCGCATCTATTGCTAAATAGATATATGTTGTAATCACATTGCTTTGTATTTAGGATATTGTCATCTAACAGGCAACATCAATGTGAAATCAGAAGGAATTAGAGTTACAGCCGGTGAGCAGATTGGAAATTTTACACCTGGATTCACCTGAATAGCACAAATGGATGTGTAATTGCTCCATTTCATCACTCCTCTGTGTTATTAAAGCAGCTTTGATGACTACAGGGGAAACGGAATGAATAGATGGAATCATCCAACAGGGGAGTTGCTCAAGTCTCATCATGCAGATATTTCCATTTTCGGCTCGAGTTAAAAACCAAATGCTATGGTTTGATTTGCACATTGTTACAATTGACTGCATTTTCATTCAAAGTGTGATATAATAACTATTGTTTTCTCTTTTTAACATGATCTCACAGATCTGGCAAGCTTTCCAGGCCTTTTTGTGGTTTATTCCGAGCCTCCACTATTTTAAAGCAACAGATGGCTGGGCGGCGGCCGTAGTCTCCTAGCCATGTCTGAATGTTGGCATGTTAGAGCCAACGGTATGACATGTCACTCCCCACTCCTCCACGGTTACAGTCCAGTCTCTCAGAATCAATGGAACAGATTGGGTCGTTGAGACCTGAAGCGTGACGGACACATTCTCAAGGCCACGCTTTCCCCTGTGCCCCAGCCCCTATACAACCTACTCACCCCACACTGGTCTCCATGTTTCACGGCCTACTGGCTGGACAGGGGCTGGGTGATTTCCCAGGGCAGGGGCCAAGGGCTGGGAGGGGCCTGCCAGCCTGGTCTCATAGATTAGACGTAACATAGTAAATGTAAATTCGAGACGTTCAAATGAAATGTTACTGCAGGTAGCGGCAGATATGGGGCGACAGGTAGCCTAGTGGTTAGAGCGCTGGGCCAGTAACCGAAAGGCTTGCATCCCCGAGCTGACAAGGTAAAAATCTGTTGATCTGCCCTTGAAAAAGGCAGCTAACCCACTGTTCCTAGGCTGTCATTGTAAACATTCATTTCTTCTTAACTGACTTGCCTAGTTAAATAAATAAAACATTTTTTTAAAAGTATGATATGTTAAGTTTGGTATGGTTATAAAATACAATGTTACTTCAGGCAGAAACTGAAGTAGGGTGGTTGATGGGATGGGTCGGCATATAATGCAAACAGCATGTTCGAATTTCATCATGGACCACTTTAGCATTTTCGCTAATTAGCTACTTATCAATTTTTTGCCTATTTTGCAACTACTTAGCATGTTAGCTCATCCTTCCCCTAACCCTAACTTTAATCCTTTAACCTTTAACTCCTAACCTTAACCCCTAGCCTAGCTGACATTAGCCACCTAGCTAACATTAGCATTAGCCACCTAGCTAACGTTAGCCACAAAAATGTAATGTACGAATTGCAATTCATAACAAAAAATATTAATTGTAATTCATAACATATCATACGAAATGGATGATGGAAGTCTACAACTTAATACATGCCATACAAAACAAGATTCTGGATTTACATTTACTATGTTACATCTACACCTGAGTCCAGGTTGGCCCCGCTGGTGTGAAGTGATTCTGTGCGACCGTGATGTATGTGTGTGTGTGTACTGGTGTGCCTGTCCTCATATGTGTGTTGGAGTAGAAACAGGAGTTGAAAGCCCTTCAAAAGGCCAGCTGTATAAATGCCAGTCAGACTGTGAGAGGTGTTGAATTAATAGACCATACGGTGGCTATTCCCTCACATTGGTTTGCAGATTAACCTGTGAATAACGAGTGTGAACCACTTTAACATGCTATGTCTCTTTATAGGATACGTTTTGAACATTACAAGACACGTTACCAGACCAGTGACAGAACATGGGAGGAGAGCACAATCATCTATATTCTACACTCTCGCTGTTGTTATTGAAGATAATGCTAATTGTAGTTCATCTGAACAGGATTCTTTTGTGGGTAATAGTATCTTGTCTTGAAGTAGCCACTTGGGAGGGTTTAAAACAATGTGTGAGTACTACAGCTCTACTCTTCATCAAATTTGATTTGTCACATACACATGGTTAGCAGATGTTCATTCGAGTGTCGTGAAATGCTTGTAAATCTGCATCTGCCTTCCCATTGGTTAAAAGGTAAACATCAAGTTATTGACAACAAAGACAAGTGTATAAGACAGGATATTGTTTATTGTTTACAGTTCAGCTGGAAGGCAATAGTAGGCCTGTATTGTACACTGTAGTCAAATGGGATACATCTCTTCCGTCTAGAGCTGATCTTGACTTTGATCCACATCGTTTACATCCCACCTTTTTGTCTCTCCAAATGTTGCATATTTGACTGTCCTCGTGAGCTGTCCTCAAAGTAGACCCTGAACTACACTCTTAGAAAAAAGGCTTCTAAAAGGGTTCTTCGACTGTCCCCATAGGAGAACCCTTTTAGGTTCTAGGTAGCACCTTTTTTTCTAAGAATGTAAAGCCTCTACTCAGAACTCTTCCACTAACTTGGATCGCTACGTGAGAATTAAGGCATATTCAACATTCTTTTGTCTTTAGTTATTGTTCTCGTGTATAACAGACATTTTTATAGCATGATTTCATTGAATAGAAGGGGATCTTTATCTGAATGTTTAACACATCTCACAATAAGCCTGTGTGTGTATGTTTTAATTTCGAGAGAGAGACTGACTGACTGAATGACTGACTAAGACTATGGGCCGACGTGACCGACCTCATCCCTCCTGTCCAGCCATTCCCTCCTCCCTCCATTGTAAATGCCATGAACAACAGGCAAACCCATTCAGGAAATATGTTTCTGTGGTAAAAGGACTGACAGGCTGTCTCCTCACAACCATTCTTCTCAAACAGTTGAAAGGAACTCGACTTCTGCCCAGAGGGAGAGTTGAAAGAAAACCAGAGGAGGTGACAGATGTGACGTTATTTCAAGGCGTTTCATTTGGTCTCCTTCCTCCCTTCTTGTTAATGTGCAGCGTTGCCATTACATTTATAGTTCAGGTGTGTATCGAGACAATAGTCCAGGGGGGTTATGAAGCAGTGAGCTGTTCTGGCTCGTTGTGGCCTAATGCCCTTATTAAGACACTTTATGTTGGCGTTTCCTTTATTTTGGTAGTTACCTGTACATGTGTTGCACGTGAGTAAGACATGATATCCCACATTTTGTTCACTGGGGATCCTACTCCTTCTGGATCAGGGGAGCAGTTTTAGTTAAAGACGAGTTTAAGGAGGAAATGAAAGATGAGCCAATAGTCAACGAAGTATCACTGTTAAATTATTGACCTGGCCACCGTGTTTGGGAGCCAAGGTACTGTGTTGCTGGTATGTTCGCTTTCTGCTTCGCTGGGCGGACGATAACAGATCGCTTTCATAAAGGAAAATGAACTCCTCCAACTTGTTGTTATCCAACCACTTCTTCCACAGGGGATATTCTTTCTGTCTTGCATATCTTGGTCCTCTCCCGCCCTTACCACATTTCAAAGGCGCTGTTTGATTTTGTTCTTTGATTAGGTATGTCAGAGAGAGAGAGCAGATTTTCTATGTTATTTCTATGTCACACGAATTACTTAGCTTTAGAACAAATGGCTGGGAGGAAAAGGTCATTCTTGGTCAGAGGAGTTGCTTGTCTCAATAGCATACTGTATGTGGCTCACCAGAGAAAGAAATAGTGAATTGGATCTGTCTCGCTCTCTGAGAAAGGAATCTAGACAAATATGTGTAAGCCCCATGAACTTAACATTGAATTAATTTGATTACGCCCACAGGACGATAAATAGTCCTGTTGTGTGTATATATTAGAAAATAAATTGGCAGCCTATTTGATTGTATGCATATGTCTGTGTGTGATGCACGAAATTAGGTGAGCGTATCAGTGTGCACAACAGAGGTATGTGAATGTGCAGGTTTTTATCTAGAGCAGGTATTCTCAAACTGGGATACCCAGGGGTACGCGCAATGCCGCCGGGGGGTACGCCAAATCAAAATGTAATTCACATAAAAATATATATTTTTACACTACCTTTCAACAATGTGGGGTCATTTAGAAAATCACATTTTTGTCCATTAAAATAGCATAAAATTGATCAGAAATGCAGTGTAGACATTGTTAATGTTGTAAATGACTATTGTAGCTGGAAACGGCTGATTTTTAAAAATTGAATATCTACATAGGTGTACAGAGGCACATTATCAGCAAACATCACTCCTGTGTTCCAATGGCACGTTGTCTTAGCTAATCCAAGTTTATCATTTTAAAAAGCTTAATTGATCATTAGAAAACCCTTTTGATGTTAGCACAGCTGAAAACTGTTTTTCTGATTAACCTCTTGAAGCTATTTCATTATTGGATTAAAAAAACGTGCCTGTTTTAAGCGCAATATTTTGTCACAAAAAGATGCTCGACTATGCATATAATTGACAGCTTTGGAAAGAAAACACTCTGACGTTTCCAAAACTGCGAAGATATTATCTGTGAGTGCTACAGAACTGATGCTACAGGCGAAACCAAGATGAAACTTCAAACAGGAAATGAGCAGAATTTTTGAGGCTCTGTTTTCCATTGTCTCCTTATATGGCTGTGAATGTGCCCTGAACGAACCAACGCTTTCTGCGGTTTGCCCAAGGTGTCTGCAGCATTGTGACGTATTTGTAGGCATATCATTGGAAGATTGGCCATAAGAGACTACATTTACCAGGTGTCCGCCCGGTGTCCTTTGTCGAAATTGCTGCGTAATCCCCAAGCTGCACGCATTCATCCATGTGATTCAGGGGAGAGAGGAGACTTCCACGAACGATATATCATCGAAGAGATATGTGAAAAACACCTTGAGGATTGATTCTAAACAACGTTTACCATGTTTCAGTCGATATTATGGAGTTCATTTGGGAAAAAGTTTGTCGTTTTGATGACTGAATTTTCAGGTTTTTTGGTAGCCAAATGTGACGCACCAAACGGAGCGATTTCTCCTAAACAAATAATCTTTCAGGAAAAACTGAACATTTGCTATCTAACTGAGGGTCTCCTCATTGAAAACATCCTAAGTTCTTCAAAGGTAAATTATTTTATTTGAATGCTTTTCTGGTTTTTGTGAAAATGTTGCCTGCTGAATGCTAACGCTAAATGCTATGCTAGCTATCACTACTGTTACACAAATGCTTGTTTTGCTATGGTTGAGAAGCATATTTTGAAAATCTGAGATGACAGTGTTGTTAATAAAAGGCTAAGCTTGAGAGCTAGCACATTTATTTAATTTCATTTGCGATTTTCATGAATAGTTAACGTTGTGTTATGGTAATGGGCTTGAGGCTGTAGTCACGATCCCGGATCCGGGATGGCTCGACGCAAGAAGTTAAAGAAGCAATACAACTGGCCTTCTTTAGACTAGTTGAGTATCTGGAGCATCAGCATTTATGGGTTCAATTACAGGCTCAAAATGGCTAGAAACAAAGAACTTTCTTCTGAAACTCGTCAGTCTATTCTTGTTCTGAGAAATGAAGGCTATTCCATGCGAGAAATTGCCAAGAAACTGAAGATCTCGCACAACGCTGTGTAGTACTCCCTTCACAGAACAGCGCAAACTGGCTCGAACTTTCTGGATTGAGACACATATGCCTTCTCAAGTCCTCAACTGGCAGCTTCATTAAATAGTACCCTCAAAACACCAGTCTCAACATCAACAGTGAAGATGCGACTCTGGGATGCTGGCCTTCTTGGATTAGCTAACACAACATACCACGATGGGGCTGTGCTCAGAGTATCCTGCCTTGGCAAATCACGATGTTAAGACACTGATGCTCTTTGCAACCACATACCTATGTGAGAGTGGATTCTCGGCCCTCCCTAGCATGGAAACTAAATAGAGGCACATACTATGTGTGGAAAATTATTTAAGACTGAGGCTTTCTCCAATACAATCCAACATTGCAGAGGTATGTGCATCCTTTCAAGCACACCCTTCTCATTAACCGGTGGTGTTATTCACAATTTCCGATGAACAAATAAGGTTTTATATGTAAGATGGTTAAATAGCAAAATGATTGATTATTATTATTATTATTATTATATTATTTGTGCCCTGGTCCTATAAGAGCTCTTTGTGACTTCCCATGAGCCGGGTTGTGACAAAAACTCACACTCATTCTTATGTTTAATAAATTTATCAACATTTTAAGAGTGCGCTGATCCTGGTGCTATAGAGGGGGTACGCAGCTGGAGGTTGAATGTTTGAAGGGTTACGGGACTATAACAAGTTTGGGAACCACTGATCTAGAGAATAGGCCATGGGAAATGATGAAGCAACAACCTGATACAGATATAAAGGCTTCCAAAGTCCATGACTGTTACACATTGGAACATCTATAGCAATGAAGACCATTTCATTGCAGAAGGACATGGACAAATTGACTGGCTTTCAATTCAAGTATCATATTTGTATTTAACTGCACAGTAGCCAGACATTGTTTTGAGATGAACTTTTAGTGGCATTACAATGCCGACAGAGTGGTAGTTGAACACTCCACTGATTCTCCTGCAGCTCACACAGAGCTGTAAAAAGATGACTGGCTAACAGAAAGGTGCGTTAAGAAACGTTAACACAGACACCTGGTTCCATTAGAAAACGAATGGTGCCTATGAAACACAAACGATACAACTTCTCATGGCTAACGCAATGTCAAATACAGGAAACGTGTATTTTATTTTTCTGCAATTATTGGTATGGTAGGTTGCTATGGAATCCGTCAGATATCCTCCCTATTCAGGTTAAAACGTGTTACGAGAACACACGCATGCACGTATGGTACACACATAAACACACACCTCTCCTCTGCCTACAAGCAGCAGTCCCAGATACACTGCAGACTCCCACGCCATCCAAACTGCATTCATCAGACCGGTCGCTCAATAACATCAATACCCTCACGGCCCGTTGTTAATCCAGCTGCTTAGAGGGCTAGAGACACAACCCTGTTATAATACACTATATACATATAAATTGGGAAAAACATTATTAAAGTGACCAGTGTTCAGTGACTTTATGTGCATAGGGCAGCAGTCTCTAAGGTGCAGGATAAGGTGTATTCTCCAAGGGAAAAGTACGGTCTCTGAGGGAAAGGTGCGGTCTCTAAGGGAAAGGTGCGTTCTCCAAGGGAAAGGTGTGGTCTCCAAGGGAAAGGTGCGGTCTCCAAGGGAAAGGTGCGTTCTCCAAGAGAAAAGTACAGTCTCCAAGAGAAATGTGCATTCTCCAAGGGTAAGGTGCATTCTCCAAGGGAAAGGTACGGTCCCCGAGGGAAAGGTGCGGTCTCCAAGGGAAAGGTGCGGTCTCCGAGGGTAAGGTGCGGTCTCCAAGGGAAAGGTGCGGTCTCCGAGGGAAAGGTGCGGTCTCCAAGGGAAAGGTGCGGACTCCGAGGGAAAGGTGCGGTCTCCAAGGGAAAGGTGCGGTCTCCGAGGGAAAGGTGCGGTCTCCGAGGGAAAGGTGCATTCCCCAGAGGGAAAGGTGCGGTCTCCGAGGGAAAGGTGCGGTCTCCGAGGGAAAGGTGCGGTCTCCGAGGGAAAGGTGCGGTCTCCGAGGGAAAGGTGCGGTCTCCGAGGGAAAGGTGCGGTCTCCGAGGGAAAGGTGCGGTCTCAGAGGGAAAGGTGCGTTCTCCAAGGGAAAGGTGCGTTCTCCGAGGGAAAGGTGCGTTCTCCAAGGGTAAGGTGCGGTCTCCAAGGGAAAGGTGAGGTCTCCGAGGGAAAGGTGCGGTCTCCAAGGGAAAGGTGCGGTCTCCAAGGGTAAGGTGCGGTCTCTAAGGGAAAGGTGCGGTCTCCAAGGGAAAGGTGCGGTCTCCAAGGGAAAGGTGCGTTCCCCAGAGGGAAAGGTGCGTTCTCCGAGGGAAAGGTGCGGTCTCCGAGGGAAAGGTGCGGTCTCCGAGGGAAAGGTGCGGTCTCCGAGGGTAAGGTGCGGTCTCCAAGGGAAAGGTGCGGTCTCCGAGGGAAAGGTGCGGTCTCCAAGGGAAAGGTGCGGATTCCAAGGGAAAGGTGCGGTCTCCAAGGGAAAGGTGCGGTCTCCGAGGGAAAGGTGCGGTCTCCGAGGGAAAGGTGCGTTCCCCAGAGGGAAAGGTGCGTTCTCCGAGGGAAAGGTGCGGTCTCCGAGGGAAAGGTGCGGTCTCCGAGGGAAAGGTGCGGTCTCCGAGGGAAAGGTGCGGTCTCCGAGGGAAAGGTGCGGTCTCCGAGGGAAAGGTGCGGTCTCCGAGGGAAAGGTGCGGTCTCCGAGGGAAAGGTGCGGTCTCCGAGGGAAAGGTGCGTTCTCCGAGGGAAAGGTGCGTTCTCCGAGGGAAAGGTGCGTTCTCCGAGGGTAAGGTGCGGTCTCCGAGGGTAAGGTGCGGTCTCCAAGGGAAAGGTGCAGTCTACAAGGGAAAGGTGCAGTCTACAAGGGAAAGGTGCAGTCACCAAGGGAAAGGTGCGTTCTCCGAGGGTAAGGTGCAGTCTCCAAGGGAAAGGTGCGTTCTCCGAGGGAAATGTGCAGTCTCCGAGGGAAAGGTGCGGTCTCCGAGGGAAAGGTGCGTTCCCCAGAGGGAAAGGTGCGGTCTCCGAGGGAAAGGTGCGGTCTCCGAGGGAAAGGTGCGGTCTCCGAGGGAAAGGTGCGGTCTCCGAGGGAAAGGTGCGGTCTCCGAGGGAAAGGTGCGGTCTCCGAGGGAAAGGTGCGGTCTCCGAGGGAAAGGTGCGTTCTCCGAGGGAAAGGTGCGTTCTCCAAGGGTAAGGTGCGGTCTCCGAGGGTAAGGTGCGGTCTCCAAGGGAAAGGTGCAGTCTACAAGGGAAAGGTGCAGTCTACAAGGGAAAGGTGCAGTCACCAAGGGAAAGGTGCAGTCTCCAAGGGAAAGGTGCGTTCTCCGAGGGAAAGGTGCAGTCTCCGAGGGTAAGGTGCGGTCTCCGAGGGTAAGGTGCGGTCTCCGAGGGAAAGGTGCGGTCTCCGAGGGAAGGTGCGGTCTCCAAGGGAAAGGTGCGTTCTCCAAGGGTAAGGTGCGGTCTCTGAGGGAAAGGTGCGGTCTCCAAAGGTAAGGTGCAGTCTCCAAGGGAAAGGTGCGGTCTCCAAGGGTACGGTGAGGTCTCCGAGGGAAAGGTGCGGTCTCCAAGGGAAAGGTGCGGTCTCCAAGGGAAAGGTGCGGTCTCCAAGGGTAAGGTGCGGTCTCCAAGGGAAAGGTGCGGTCTCCAAGGGAAAGGTGCGGTCTCCAAGGGAAAGGTGCGGTCTCCAAGGGAAAGGTGCGGTCTCCAAGGGAAAGGTGCAGTCTCTAAGGTGCAACTCCACCTAAACCTATTGTATCAGAGGGATAGGTGGTGCTATACTTCTTATCCCCAGACCTGCTTGGCTCCTGATGAAAATGGCCATTGAACTTCATGTTGCTGTATAATATTGGCTCTGTGTGTCAGAGCATTGCAGTTCAAGTCCACAAGTCAACCATCGCTGTGAACTAGTTCTTTCTGATCTAATATATCATCTGGGATATGTGTGCAGGGTGTATCTCTCTCTCTGTGGACCAGCTCTGTCTGATCTAGGATCTGTAGCTGTCTGGGTGACTTTCCGTGAACCTCTCTCTGGACCTTGTTCCTCTGATCTTGAGCTGATCCTAGATCTGTGTTTCTCTAGCTCTCAATGATCGTGGGTGTTTCTCATTTTGAGCTCCTCTCTATGGACTAGTTTTCTCTGATCTAGAATATGTGGCTGTGTTGGAATGCCCATTCTTCAGTTATTAATATTAGGCATTTGGCAGGATGTCATACTCGTTTCAGCTTTACATCTAGTACAAATTTGCTTCTTTCTATTGAGGAAGAGAATCGTCTTTTCAGACCCACGCATTTGACAGCCGCTGATAATGAAAAGGGGACAGCAAAAGGGTTTTAGTATGTTGATTGTTGATTGCTTACTGCCAGTGACTTGACCAATAAAAAAAATATTATTATTTAATTATTATTTAATTATTTATCTTTCGTCTCTCTGTTTCATAATTTTCCTTCAATTCGCAAGAGGCTGAATGTACCTCACACGAGAATGCATCTGGGTGAGCGAAACAGCACCCCTTTGTCTCTACTTGTAGGCCATCTATCTGATGCTGTCTGGTCCTGACATTGTTGCCACCCATAGCATTGAAGGAAAAATGTCCTTCAACCCTGACCTGCCGTTCACAGGTCAGGGTTCCCTAGCCGCAGGCAGAACAGTTGAAACTGGAGCAGCAGCATGACCAGGTGGACTGGGGAAAGCCAGGAGTCATCAGGCTAGGTAGTCCGGAGACATGACCCTAGGACTCAGGTCTTCCGGGAGGGGAGGGAGAGAAGGAGAGAGAGAGAATTAGAGGGAGCGTACATAAATTCACACAGGACACCAGATAATACAGGAGAATTACACCAGTTATAACAGACTGACCCTAGCCCCCCAGCACATAGACTATTGCAGCATAGATACTGGAGACTGAGACAGGGGTGGGTCATGGGACACTGTGGCCCTGTCCGACGATACCCCCAGACAGGGCCAACCAGGCAGTACATAACCCCACCCACTTTGCCAAAGCACAGCCCTCACACCACTAGAGGGATATCAACAGAACACCAACTTACTACCTTGAGACCAGGCTGAGTGTAGCTCACAAAGATCTCCACCACACGAGCCTGAGGGGGCGCAAAACTGGACAGGGAGATCATGTCTTTGACTCAACAAACTCAAGTGATGCACCCCTCCTAGGGATGGCATGGAAGAGCACTAGTAAGCCAGTGACTCAGCTCCCGTAATAGGGTTGGAGAATCCAGTGGAGAGAGGGCCAAGTAGAGACAGCATGTGCGAGGAGCAAGCCCATGTAATGCTTTGTAGGTTAGCAGTAAAAGCTTGAAATCAGCCCTAGCCTTTACAGAAAGCCAACGTAGAGAGGCTAGCACTTTAGTAATATGATACATTTGTTGGGTTCTAGTCAGGACTGAAGTTTATTTAGTGCTTTATCCAGGTAGCTGGAGAGTAGAGCATTGCAGTAGTCTAATCTAGAAGTGACAAAGCATGGATTAGCTTTTCTGCATAATTGTTTGATAAAAAGGTTGATTTTTGCAATGTTACGAAGATGGAAAATATGAAATATTCTTGATATGTTCGTCAAAAGAGATATTTGAGTCCAGAGTAACGCCGAGGTCCTTCACAGTTTTAGTTGAGACGACCGTACAACCATCAAGATGAATTATCAGATCCAGCAGCAGATCTCTTTGTTTCTTGGGACCTAGAACTAGCATCTCTGTTTTGTCCGAGTTTAAAAGTAAAACATTTGCCATCATCCACATCCTTATATCTGAAACACAGGCTTCCAGGTGAGGGCAATTTTGGAGCTTTACCATGTTTCACAGAAATGTGCCACTGTGTGTCGTCCACATAGCAGTGAATGTTGACATTGTGTTTCTGAATGACATCACCAAGACGTAGAATATATAGTGAAAACAACAGTGGTCCTAAAACAGAACCTTGAGGCACGCCAAAATTTACAATTGATTTGTCAGAGAACAAACCATCCACAGAGATGAACTGATATCTTTCCAACAGATACACTCTAAACCGGGCAAGAACTTGTAGACCAATTAGGGTTTCTAATCTCTCCAAAATAACGTGGTGATCGATAGTGTCCAAAGCAGCACTAAGGTCTAGGAGCACGAGGACAGATGCAGAGCCTTGGTCTGACGACATTAAAAGGTAATTTACCACATTCACGAGAGCATTCTCAGTGCTATGATTGTCATGTTTTGTCATTTATTATCTTGTCTTGTCCCTGTGCTTCCCATTCTATTCGTTTCCCTCTGCTGGTCTTATTAGGTTCTTTCCCTCTTTCTATCCCTCTCTCTCCCCCTCCCTCTCTCACTCTCTCGCTCTCTCTTCTCTCTATCGTTCCGTTCCTGCTCCCAGCTGTTCCTATTCCCCTAATCAATCATTTAGTCTTCCCACACCTGTTCCCGATCCTTTCCCCTGATTAGAGTCCCTATTTCTTCCTTTGTGTTCCGTTCCTGTCCTGTCGGTTCCTTGTTTAGAATTCACCGTGCTGTGATTGTGTATCGCCCTGTCGTGTCGTGTTTTCCTCAGATGCTGCGTGGTGAGCAGGTGTCTGAGTCTGTCTGGTTCGAGTGCCTTCCCGAGACAACCTGCTGTTCACCTGCTGTTCAAGATCGAGTCTCCAGTTTGTCCTCGTCATTTCGAGTGAAAGTTGTGTTTTTTTGTTTGTATTCACTTTACTGGATTAAAGACTCTGTTTTCGCCAAGTCGCTTTTGGGTCCTCTTTCACCTGCATAACAGAAGGAACCGACCAAGGAATGGACCCAGCGACTTCAGACGCTCGTTACACTGCCGTCGAGATCCAAGGAGCCATGCTCGGCAGACACGAGCAGGAATTGTCTGCTGCTCGCCATGCCGTGGAGAACCTGGCCGCTCAGGTTTCCGACCTCTCTGGACAGTTCCAGAGTCTACGTCTCGTGCCACCTGTTACTTCCTGGCCTGCCGAGCCTCCAGAACCTAGGGTTAATAACCCACCTTGCTACTCCGGGCAGCCCACTGAGTGCCGCTCCTTTCTCACGCAGTGTGAGATTGTGTTCTCTCTCCAACCCAACACATACTCTAGAGAGAGCTCGGGTTGCTTACGTCATTTCACTCCTTACTGGCCGGGCTCGAGAATGGGGCACAGCTATCTGGGAGGCAAGGGCTGATTGCTCTAACAAGTTCCAGAACTTTAAAGAGGAGATGATTCGGGTTTTTGACCGTTCAGTTTTTGGTAGGGAGGCTTCTAGGGCCCTGGCTTCCTTATGCCAAGGTGAACGGTCCATAACGGATTATTCTATTGAGTTTCGCACTCTTGCTGCCTCTAGTGAGTGGAACGAGCCGGCGCTGCTCGCTCGTTTTCTGGAGGGACTCCACGCAGTGGTTAAGGATGAGATTCTCTCCCGGGAGGTTCCTTCAGATGTGGACTCTTTGATTGCTCTCGCCATCCGCATAGAACGACGGGTAGATCTTCGTCACCGGGCTCGTGGAAGAGAGCTCGCATCAACGGTGTTTCCCTGCTCCGCATCGCAACCATCTCCCTCCTCTGGCTCAGAGACTGAGCCCATGCAGCTGGGAGGGATTCGCATCTCGACTAAGGAGAGGGAACGGAGGATCACCAACCGCCTGTGCCTCTATTGCGGAGTTGCTGGACATTTTGTTAATTCATGTCCAGTAAAAGCCAGAGCTCATCTGTAAGCGGAGGGCTACAGGTGAGCGCAACTACTCAAGTCTCTCCATCAAGATCCTGTACTACTTTGTCGGTCCATCTACGCTGGACCGGTTCGGGTGCTACATGTAGTGCCTTGATAGACTCTGGGGCTGAGGGTTGTTTCATGGACGAAGCATGGGTTCGGAAACATGACATTCCTTTCAGAGAGTTAGAGAAGCCTACGCCCATGTTCGCCTTAGATGGTAGTCATCTTCCCAGTATCAGATTTGAGACACTACCTTTAACCCTCACAGTATCTGGTAACCACAGTGAGACTATTTCTTTTTTGATTTTCCGTTCACCGTTTACACCTGTTGTTTTGGGTCATCCCTGGCTAGTATGTCATAATCCTTCTATTAATTGGTCTAGTAATTCTATCCTATCCTGGAACGTTTCTTGTCATGTGAAGTGTTTAATGTCTGCCATCCCTCCCGTTTCTTCTGTCCCTACTTCTCAGGAGGAACCTGGCGATTTGACAGGAGTGCCGGAGGAATATCATGATCTGCGCACGGTCTTCAGTCGGTCCCGAGCCAACTCCCTTCCTCCTCACCGGTCGTATGATTGTAGTATTGATCTCCTTCCGGGGACCACTCCTCCTCGGGGTAGACTATACTCTCTGTCGGCTCCCGAACGTAAGGCTCTCGAGGATTATTTGTCTGTGTCTCTTGACGCCGGTACCATAGTGCCTTCTTCCTCTCCGGCCGGGGCGGGGTTCTTTTTTGTTAAGAAGAAGGACGGTACTCTGCGCCCCTGCGTGGATTATCGAGGGCTGAATGACATAACGGTTAAGAATCGTTATCCGCTTCCCCTTATGTCATCAGCCTTCGAGATTCTGCAGGGAGCCAGGTGCTTTACTAAGTTGGACCTTCGTAACGCTTACCATCTCGTGCGCATCAGAGAGGGGGACGAGTGGAAAACGGCGTTTAACACTCCGTTAGGGCATTTTGAGTACCGGGTTCTGCCGTTCGGTCTCGCCAATGCGCCAGCTGTTTTTCAGGCATTAGTTAATGATGTTCTGAGAGACATGCTGAACATCTTTGTTTTTGTCTATCTTGACGATATCCTGATTTTTTCTCCGTCACTCGAGATTCATGTTCAGCACGTTCGACGTGTTCTACAGCGCCTTTTAGAGAATTGTCTCTACGTAAAGGCTGAGAAGTGCTCTTTTCATGTCTCCTCCGTTACTTTTCTCGGTTCCGTTATTTCCGCTGAAGGCATTCAGATGGATTCCGCTAAGGTCCAAGCTGTCAGTGATTGGCCCGTTCCAAGGTCACGTGTCGAGTTGCAGCGCTTTTTAGGTTTCGCTAATTTCTATCGGCGTTTCATTCGTAATTTCGGTCAAGTTGCTGCCCCTCTCACAGCTCTTACTTCTGTCAAGACGTGTTTTAAGTGGTCCGGTTCCGCCCAGGAGCTTTTGATCTTCTAAAAGAACGTTTTACGTCCGCTCCTATCCTCGTTACTCCTGACGTCACTAGACAATTCATTGTCGAGGTTGACGCTTCAGAGGTAGGCGTGGGAGCCATTCTATCCCAGCGCTTCCAGTCTGACGATAAGGTTCATCCTTGCGCTTATTTTTCTCATCACCTGTCGCCATCTGAGCGCAACTATGATGTGGGTAACCGTGAACTGCTCGCCATCCGCTTAGCCCTAGGCGAATGGCGACAGTGGTTGGAGGGGGCGACCGTTCCTTTTGTCGTTTGGACAGACCATAAGAACCTTGAGTACATCCGTTCTGCCAAACGACTTAATGCCCGTCAAGCTCGTTGGGCGTTGTTTTTCGCTCGTTTCGAGTTTGTGATTTCTTACCGTCCGGGTAGCAAGAACACCAAGCCTGATGCCTTATCCCGTCTGTTTAGTTCTTCTGTGGCTTCTACTGATCCCGAGGGGATTCTTCCTTATGGGCGTGTTGTCGGGTTAACTGTCTGGGGAATTGAGAGACAGGTTAAGCAAGCACTCACGCACACTGCGTCGCCGCGCGCTTGTCCTAGTAACCTCCTTTTCGTTCCTGTTTCCACTCGTCTGGCTGTTCTTCAGTGGGCTCACTCTGCCAAGTTAGCTGGTCATCCCGGTGTTCGAGGCACTCTTGCGTCTATTCGCCAGCGCTTTTGGTGGCCGACTCAGGAGCGTGACACGCGCCGTTTCGTGGCTGCTTGTTCGGACTGCGCGCAGACTAAGTCGGGTAACTCTCCTCCTGCCGGTCGTCTCAGACCGCTCCCCATTCCTTCTCGACCATGGTCTCACATCGCCCTAGACTTCATTACCGGTCTGCCTTTGTCTGCGGGGAAGACTGTGATTCTTACGGTTGTCGATAGGTTCTCTAAGGCGGCACATTTCATTCCCCTCGCTAAACTTCCTTCCGCTAAGGAGACGGCACAAATCATTATCGAGAATGTATTCAGAATTCATGGCCTCCGTTAGACGCCGTTTCAGACAGAGGCCCGCAATTCACGTCACAGTTTTGGAGGGAGTTCTGTCGTTTGATTGGTGCGTCCGTCAGTCTCTCTTCCGGGTTTCATCCCCAGTCTAACGGTCAAGCAGAGAGGGCCAATCAGACGATTGGTCGCATACTACGCAGCCTTTCTTTCAGAAACCCTGCGTCTTGGGCAGAACAGCTCCCCTGGGCAGAATACGCTCACAATTCGCTTCCTTCGTCTGCTACCGGGTTATCTCCGTTTCAGAGTAGTCTGGGTTACCAGCCTCCTCTGTTCTCATCCCAGCTTGCCGAGTCCAGCGTTCCCTCCGCTCAAGCGTTTGTCCAACGTTGTGAGCGCACCTGGAGGAGGGTGAGGTCTGCACTTTGCCGTTACAGGGCACAGACTGTGAGAGCCGCCAATAAACGCAGGATTAAGAGTCCAAGGTATTGTTGCGGCCAGAGAGTGTGGCTTTCCATTCGCAACCTTCCTCTTACGACAGCTTCTCGTAAGTTGACTCCGCGGTTCATTGGTCCGTTCCGTGTTTCCCAGGTCGTCAATCCTGTCGCTGTGCGACTGCTTCTTCCGCGACATCTTCGTCGCGTCCATCCTGTCTTCCATGTCTCCTGTGTTAAGCCCTTTCTTCGCACCCCCGTTCGTCTTCCCTCCCCCTCCCGTCCTTGTCGAGAGCGCACCTATTTACAAGGTACATAAGATCATGGACATGCGTTCTCGGGACGGGGTCACCAATACTTAGTGGATTGGGAGGGTTACGGTCCTGAGGAGAGGAGTTGGGTTCCGTCTCGGGACGTGCTGGACCGTTCACTCATTGATGATTTCCTCTGTTGCCGCCAGGATTCCTCTCGAGTGCGCCAGGAGGCGCTCGGTGAGTGGGGGGTACTGTCATGTTTTGTCATTTATTATCTTGTCTTGTCCCTGTGCTTCCCATTCTATTCGTTTCCCTCTGCTGGTCTTATTAGGTTCTTTCCCTCTTTCTATCCCTCTCTCTCCCCCTCCCTCTCTCACTCTCTCGCTCTCTCTTCTCTCTATCGTTCCGTTCCTGCTCCCAGCTGTTCCTATTCCCCTAATCAATCATTTAGTCTTCCCACACCTGTTCCCGATCCTTTCCCCTGATTAGAGTCCCTATTTCTTCCTTTGTGTTCCGTTCCTGTCCTGTCGGTTCCTTGTTTAGAATTCACCGTGCTGTGATTGTGTATCGCCCTGTCGTGTCGTGTTTTCCTCAGATGCTGCGTGGTGAGCAGGTGTCTGAGTCTGTCTGGTTCGAGTGCCTTCCCGAGGCAACCTGCTGTTCACCTGCTGTTCAAGATCGAGTCTCCAGTTTGTCCTCGTCATTTCGAGTGAAAGTTGTGTTTTTTTGTTTGTATTCACTTTACTGGATTAAAGACTCTGTTTTCGCCAAGTCGCTTTTGGGTCCTCTTTCACCTGCATAACAATGATGGGGTCTAAAACCAGACTGAAGCATTTTGTATATATTATTTATCTTCAGGAAGGCAGTGAGTTGCTGCGATAACAGCTTTTTCAAAAGTCTTTGAGATGAATTGGAGATTCGATGTATGCTGATTTTAGTTTTTTACATTTTCCTATGTAAAGGTTTGGCTTTTTCAAGAGAGGCTTTATTTCTGCCACTTTTAGTGAGTTTGGTACATATCCGGAGGATAGGAAGCAATTCATTATGTTCAACATAGGAGGGGCAAGCACGGGAAGTCTTTCAGTAGTTTCGTTGGAATAGGGTCCAGTATGCAGCTTGACGGTTTAGAGGCAATGACTATTTTCATGAATGTGTGAAGAGATACAGGATTTAAAAAACTTGTGTGTCTCCATTGATCCTAGATCCTGGTACTTCTGTGCAGGACAACTAAGCTTTGGAGAAATACGCAGTTTCAAAGAGTATTCCATAATTTGCTTTCTTATGATCATGATCTTTTCATCAAAGAAGTTCATTAATGTATCACTGTTGAAGTGAAAGCTATCCTCTCTTGTTGAATGCTGCTTTTTAGTTAGCTTTGCGACCGCATCAATTTTTTGGGGGGGATTGTTCTTGTTCTCAATTAGGTTGGAAAAATACATTTTACATTTACATTTAAGTCATTTAGCAGACGCTCTTATCCAGAGCGACTTACAAATTGGTGCATTCACCTTATGACATCCAGTGGAACAGTCACTTTACAATAGTGCATCTAAATCTTAAAGGGGGGGGGGTGAGAGGGATTACTTATCCTATCCTAGGTATTCCTTAAAGAGGTGGGGTTTCAGGTGTCTCCGGAAGGTGGTGATTGACTCCGCTGTCCTGGCGTCGTGAGGAAGTTTGTTCCACCATTGGGGGGCCAGAGCAGCGAACAGTTTTGACTGGGCTGAGCGGGAGCTGTACTTCCTCAGTGAACGCAGTGCCCTTGTTTGGGTGTAGGGCCTGATCAGAGCCTGGAGGTACTGAGGTGCCGTTCCCCTCACAGCTCCGTAGGCAAGCACCATGGTCTTGTAGCGGATGCGAGCTTCTATTGGAAGCCAGTGGAGAGAACGATAGAGCAACAGTTAAGGCTCTTTGATATTGCACGGTACTGTCTTTCCAAGCTAGTCGGAAGACTTCCAGTTTGGTGGAACTCCATTTCATTCCAATTTTTTATGGAAGCTTGCTTCAGGGCTTGGGTATTTTCTGTATACCAGGGAGAAAATTTATTGTGACAAATGTTTTTTTTGTTTTTAGGGGTGCGACTGCATCTAGGGTATTACGCAAAGTTACATTTAGATCCTCAGGTGGTTAACCGATTTTTGTACTCCAAAGTCCTTGGGTAGGTGAAGGGAGTCTGGAAGGGCATCTAGGAATCTTTGGGTTGTCCAATAATTTATAGCACAGGGTTTGATGATCCTTGGTTTGGGTCTGACTGTGGGAATCAGTAGATCCGGAAACATGTTGAACAAAACCCACTGAAACGATGATGGTTCCGAAAACCTTTTGGACCTTTTGGTCTGTGGACTTTTCCATGTGAATATTTAAGTCACCAAAAAAAAATATTACAAGGTCCAATAGGAGTTCCGGGAACTCAGTGAGGAATGCTGTATACGGCCCAGGAGGCCTGTAAACAGTAGCTATAAAAGGTGATTGAGTAGGCTGCATAGATTTCATGACTAGAAGCTCAAAAGATAAAAACAGTCATTTTTTTGTCAATTGAAATTTGCTGGGCGGGGGATATGGTCACTAGTGTAACCAAGAGGAGAGGTCTCATTTAACAGTAAATTCATCAAGCCTGAATCATGTTTCAGTCAGGCGAATCACATGCACACATGACTGTAAGTCGCTTTGGATAAAAGCGTCTGCTAAATGGCATATATTATTATTATATTATTAACATTATGATCAGTGATTAGTCCATTGACTATGACTGCCTTGGAAGTGAGAGATCTAACATTAAGTAACCCTATTTTAAGATGTGAGATATCATAATCTGTTTCAATAATGACAGGAATGGAGAAGGTCTTTATTCCAGTGAGATAGCTAAACCGAACACCGCCATGTTTTGTTTTGCTCAACCTAGATCGAGGCACTGACACGGTCTCAATGGGGATAGCTGAGCTGACTACACTGACTGTGCTAGTGGAAGACCCCACTATTCTGGCAGGCTGGCTAACAGCCTGCTGCCTGGCCTGCCTTCTATCTCATTGTGGAGCTAGACGAGTTAGAGCCCTGTCTATGTTCATAGCTAAGATGAGAGCACCCCTTCAGCTAGGATGGAGTCCGTCACTCCTCAGCAGGCCATGCTTGGTCCTGTTTGTGGGTGAGTCCCAGAAAGGGCCAATTATCTACAAATTCTATATTTTGGGAGCGTCAGAAAACAGTTTTCAAGCCGCGAGTTGTGAGACTCTGCTGTAGAGCTCATCACTCCCCCTAACTGGGAGGGGGCCAGAGACAATTACCCGATCTTTCTACCTGATTTACACGCTGAAGCTATGTTACGCTTGCTGACCTCTGACTGTTTCATCCTAACATCGTTGGTGCCGACGTGGATAGCAATACCCCTATACTCTCCACACTCGCCAGTTTTAGCCTTAGCCAGCATCATCTTCAGATTAGCCTTTACATCGGTAGCCCTGGTAAACAGTGTATGATCACTGGATTATTCTTTTTGAGTCTAATATTGCGGGTCATGGAGTCGCCAATGACTAGGGTTTTCAATGTGTCAGAGCTAATGGTGGGAGGATCCCATAACGGGTGGAGGAGAGACCTGAGAAGGCTCGGAAAGTTTATCTCGGCTGAATGAGCGACACCGGTTGAGCATGCCGACAGAATTTCCTTCCAGAAGCCTTGAGAAAATTGTCACAGCAGGGACTGTGCGAGGGGAGTATACTACTATATGCATGCCGACAGAATTTCCTTCCAGAAGCCTTGAGACAATTGTCACAGCAGGGACTGTGCGAGGGGAGTATACTACTATGTGTACTTTACTGGTGGGACTGACGCTGTTTCATCATTTCCTACACTTAAATTAGCCTTGCCTAACGATTGCATAGGAAGCTGTGCTTGCAACACTGCTATCCTCACAAAAGGCCATTAAGTCATAGTTGTTGTTCCCCTGGTTTGAGGATGGAAGTTCAATATGTAGCTAGATGTAGAAGGCTAATGTTAACTAGCTAACGTTGCCAAGGAATGGAAGTTAGGCTAGCGAGCAAGCATTTTAGCCAGGTAGCCTAGGACAAAAAAAATAACATTTAATTGTGTACTGTATGACAGTGATAGACCGTTTCGTCAACATGAAAAGATAGGATGGTATTGGCATTTCTCTACAAGTAGGGTGAGTCAACATGTTTTTCTACTTGCACAACGTAGACACACCACACACACACACACACACACACACACACACACACACACACACACACACACACACACACACACACACACACACACACACACACACACACACACACACACACACACACACACACACACACACACACACACACACACACACACACACACACACACACACACACACACACACACACACACACACACACACACACACACACACACAGGAATCAGAACCATGGACAGCCACATAATTTTTGCTTACGTTGATTGGACCAAATAGTTTTTGGTATCTTCTAGTTGTCACTGTATTAGACTAAGCATAGGTGATTTGATGAAGTTAAAATGGTGCTGGAATAGTGGAGGCAGCTCCTGTTTTATTGATACTTGCGGTAACTCTCTGGTTCTAAATCAATAGTTATTTAGTGGTTTGAAAATGTCGGAAACATTAACTTGCTGTAGGTCATGTAACTGTCTGTTACTGTACTTGCAATATGCTTTGTGGACTTCACTGGACAGCGGTTGCTATCCATTTTGTGATAAAACAAAGGTGTGTGGCGTCCCGAGTGGCCCAGCGGTCTAAGGCACTGCATCCCAGTGTTGCGGCATCACTCCTGCCTGGGAATGAACCCAGGCTGTGTCACAACCGGCCGTGACCGGGAGTCCCATAGGGCGGCTCACAATTGGCCCAGCATCGTCCAGTTTAGGGGAGGGTTTGGACGGGGGTGTTTGGCTCATCACGCTCTAGCAACTGCTTGTGGCGGGCCAGGCGCCTGCAGGCTGACTTCGGTTGTCAGTTGAATGGTGTTTCCTCCGACACATTGGTGCAGCTGGCTTCCGGGTTAACCGGGCGGGTGTTAAGAAGTGCAGCTTGGCTGGTCATGTTTCGGAGGACGCATGACTCGACCTTTGCCTCTCCCGAGCCCGTTGTGGAGTTGCAGCGATGAGACAAGATCATAATCACGAAATTGATGTGGAAAAGGAGGTAAAATTTACAACAACAAAAAACGAAGGTGTGGTTGAATTTATTCTGCCACTGTGTCTTCTTGTCCTGGCCTTTAGGCTTATATATCACTGTCGCAAGGCATATGTATTAACAGGTTACAGAGCAAAAAACGCAGTTATCACAACACAGGTTGTAATATAGCCAGTGATTTTACCCAAGCACCACTACTGCTTACTCAAATCAAATTTTATTGGTCATATACACATATTTAGCAAATGCTATTGTGGGTGTAGCGAATTGCTTGTGGTGTAACGAAATGCTTGTACTACATACATTTTTACTACACAGTATGTTCTAAATAGTATGTAGTATAATTAGTACACAGTATGAAGTTTTAGTAAGTAGTAGGCAAGACCGAGTTCAGACATGGCCTCTGTGGACCAGTTTTCTCTGATCTAGGACCTGTGCTGAGTGTGCTCTTAAATGGCTCTGTCGATTCCTCTGCTCCCTACGATTTCTCACTTTCATACCCTAGCTCTTAAGTGTATCACTCTACACCTCACCCTCCTTTACCCCAACACTGTCTCTCCCTTTCTTCTCTCGGTTCACAGGCGAGCGTGTGTGTTTGTATGTGTGCATGTGCACATTTTCAGTTTGTGTGTGTGTGTGTGTTTCTGAAGTTATCTGTTTGAAAGTTCAGTCGCAGGATTCTCAGTGGCTGTATGAGAGATGTACGGGTCACTGGCTATATCTCCCATCTCCCCTGTGCCCAACCTCATCACTCCTACTTTGGCATGAAATAAAATATATCAGTGACACTTCACTTGAACCCTCTGACATACAGCCTCTCAGAGGTCACTGCCTGCGCTGACAAACTTATTTTTTCTCATTTTTGGGGGGGAAACGGAGTGACGGAAAGAAAAGCGTATTGAGTTTGAAGGTTAGCTACAGAGACATTATTGGCTCAGTGTGTGGAAGTGTTTGCTAAGCTGTTTGAGGTAAAAACCAGATCAATACTTTTCATATTTTACTGCAGAGTGCTATTGAGCTGGAGACATAGCTTTACATTGTCGCTGTGCTTCACAGGCCTGCCATAAAAACCCTCTTATTACAATCACAGAGACGCTCTGTCTGTCCGCTATGAATTGTCTCCTCTCCTCTTCTCTGTAGACTGTTGGATCAGAACACTTCTGTCCAGACAAGAGGAGAATGAAGACCAAAGAGGAACTGTCAGAAAGTGACACAGAGGAAAAGAGACATCCTCAGAACTACTTGTGCCAATGTAAGTGTTCCGACACTGAAGTGGTTGTTTGACAGGTCACTGTGTGAGGAACAGCTCGAACTGTTCCTCTCTGGGAACAAGTAGGCTACAAAGGACACAAATATAACCATATAAATAAGACAAATTAAGGAGCATCACCTTTGTAATTTAACCTTCAAATGTAACCCCACTGTGTGCGTGTTGTGTGTTTGTTGATCTGCATTATGAGGTATGCCAAGACTTCACCAACTGTAGAGATGCCTCATACTACTCATTGGCTGACTAGACAGAGATTGTAAACCCTCATTCCGCATTGGCCAGCATTAGGATGAGATGGCAATGTTTGGTGATTTCACTGGTCATTGGGATATAGGGTTTCAGGTGTGTGCGTGTGTTTTGGTGAGAGACAGACTGCCGGCTGGTGACTGTGATCTTAGGTTGGCAGTCAGATGAGCAGTTGGCCAGCGTGTTGTTATACATGACTTAAACACTAGGTCAGGTCTGGACCCTACATCATAGTGGACATGGTCCTGATTGGAAATTTTTGATTAATTTATGGAGAAAAGGGAGTCTTATTTCTCTGGGCTGTAAACAATAGCCCTGCCTAAAAACACACACACACACACACTTCTTATGAGAGACACTGTCAACTGCCTCAGATTGACCTCAAGTCAATTGTGTAGGATGCGGCACTTTCCCTCTCAGCCCTTCAGTGTGCGTGTGTGTGTGTGGTTTGTCTGTAATCCAGCGACAGCTTGAGGCCCGACAGAACTAGGGCCCAATCTCATTCTGTGGGCCTGATGTTATTTTAGCTATCACACAGCTTCCCTACTGTCAACAACCCCCTACTGTCACCCTGCAACCATCCCTGTCCCCCGCATCCCGCATCCCTCTCGCCTCTCATACACCACTGCTGCGAGAATCATCATTATCATCATCATCTAGTGTAGTATCTCCCATGATGTCTCTGTTTGAGAGCCACATACCCCCATCACATACAGTGATGTAGTCCCCAGTCCCCCCCCCCTTGGCCCGACTGAACAGAAGAAGGAAATGATGTCATTGTAAATGTTTTGAGCCTAATCATTCCCTCATTCCAGTTGGAGGATATGGAAGGCTCCGGCATTTTCATTCCCCAATCTGCTTCTTCCTCTCCCAGGTATGACAAGAGACACACAGTTCAGTCTGCGTCGTCAGATTCTAATCATGGCTTGAAAAGCCCAGGATGAGGATACTGTATGTGGAAAAGCATAAGCACCATGCTCGGGTGCTTCTTCATATGAGTAGGGGAAATTAGGAAGGGAAAAGAGTGGCTATATGTGCAGCGTGATAATGTGTAGCTAGATCAATTATGCCTGGGTTTTCATTGTCGTGCATTAAAAGGACATATTAAGGCTTGAATACACCGGGTGGACATGACGAGATAATTAGTAGTGTGAAATTCTGCCTTGTCTGTTTCTAGAAAAGTGAAAAGCAGACGGAGGTGCTACAGAGACACAGGTGTGTAGGACTGTTTTCACATGTAGTCCTATTTAAAAGAACCGATCTCAGTCCTCTTTAAATTGAACTCTGGTGTGAAAAAAAGCAAAATTCCTCAGTTCTCTTTGTAGTCACACTGCCCTTCCGTTTGAATGAGGACTCTTTTGCCAGTTCACTTCACCTATTTTGTGTGTCTGTCCTCTTTGCATTCACATTGCTACATTTGAGAAAAGAACCCAGACCTTTAACATATGAGACATACTAATTGTATACAGAAGATACTATTAACATGTACATTTGATTGGTAACAGAATCAATAGCAATAGAATAACTGCAGATTCAATAGGCTACTGCTCCTTTAAGAGCTACAATTGATTTTGATCCCGATTCTGACAAAACATCTTGTCATCTCCTCACATTATTCAAACCTCACGACCGAATAAACCGTTTACGAAGCACTCTTAGCCTGTAGGTCACATATTGCAAACAAATAATCTGAACTAAAAATACATGTTTTGGAACTTCTGTGCATCCTTGACAATCGCTAGTCAATATCCAAAAACGGAACCTGTTTTCTTCCGTGAACCTGCATATCATCATCTTCTCTCTTTTGTGGCATCAATGTGAGGGTTTATGGCAGGGGAAATGGTGTTGCAGTAGTCTAGTGTGTGGTGCAGGAATAATGACAAGAGAACCTGGGGAGCTTTGCGCTCACATTGCCCTAAAAAAGGGAACCGGGTCGCGGAATTCAAACGAACCAAACCCAGACCACCTCTTGAGATGGTCTCAGTTCGGTTCGCTTTGGGGGCTCTTTTGTAGGGTCTGGGTTCCTTTGGAGTGTTGAGTTCACAATGAGTTCACACAAATTGGCTGAAAGGGACCAAGTGTGAAAACACCATAGGTCTAAGGACCTTTATGACCTTTATGACTCATTGCACTCACACTTTACCCTGGGGAATGACATGATTAGGAATGTCTCTCTAATTGGTCTATTCAACATGCATGGAGTGTTTCATGACATAGACTGACCAGGTGAAAGCTATGATCCCTTATTGATGTCACCTGTTAAATCCACTTCAATCAGTGTAGATGAAGGGGAGGAGACAGATTAAAGGATTTTTAATTCTTGAGAAAATAGAGACATGGATTGTCCAGTGACACGAGCCTACCTGACGAGCTAAATAACTTCGTATTCGGTGCCAGTAACAAATACAATTTGATGTGTATGTGTGCCCTTCAGAGGGTTGTTGGGCAAAATAAAATATTTAAGTGCCTTTGAACAGGGTATGGTACAGTGGTAGGTGCAAACGTTTTACTTCATAATTTTCAGCGAGCTATATGTGAATTGTAATAATCTCGCTTACCAGCTAGTTTAAGAGGCGAAAACTACCTAAATCTAATGTAATGTAAGGTAGATGGCTAGCTGTCAATTCTTCATGAGTAGCAAGCTACCAATTGTTTTTGGCTAGCTTGCTAGCCACCCAGCTAGCACATAGCGTTCTGAGAACCATGTGTCTCTTCGAGCTTGGTGAGAGTGTGTCTGTCCTACGGTTATTTTGCATACAACCTTCCCACAAATATTTCTGGGAATGGTGCAGGATAGTTGCTTGGCTTTGTAACATTTTCAGCACATTTCATGTAATTTCTTGGTATTTAATTACTTTAACCCCTTACAATTGTGAAAATTGGCCTAAAGAGAAGTGGGAGGCACATGCGCGTACCGATAGGACGCGTAGGGTGTGAGTAGCTCCATTTTGTACTGGCAAAACTGTGGTTACATGTAGAAACCAAACAACGAGAAAGAGACCTTTCCAGTTACGTGGTCAGACTGAAATAAGAGGAACTTGACATGGGTATATCACCAGAGGATCTGGAACGGTAAATACTCACGCATAGTGATCTTCAAACTATGGAACTATCAGACCAAAGTCAATATTCTGAAGGCACAAGGGGGAAAGGAGATCAAAATCCAAGGCCAGACCATTCTATTCGTCCAGGACCTGTCTGCTATGCTGAGAAAGAAACGCAAAGAATATCTGCCAACTAAACGAAAATGGAAATCTCCACATCCCGGCAGTGCTGTGGGTTTGAAAGGGAACTGTACACTACATACAGTGATACTTAAAACTCTGTAACAATATTATTTTCAATACAATTCTATCCTCTACTTACCCCAAGTAACTGCTCTTCTCTATAAAGTAAAGAACTCCCGCTCCTCCCCTGGCAACCATCTTTACGTGCACCTGGCATTCATCATTATGTGCAACTGTGCTTCATCGATAGGCACACCTGGACTATATTACCTCACTCATTACCTCCCCTTTATCTGGCACTCCCTTAGGTTCATTCCCCAGGCAATATTGACTAGGTGTTTCGTGTCTGTACGCTACTCATGTTTCTTGTATTGTTCGATGTTCCGTTTATTATTAAACTCACCACCTGCACTGCCTCAACAAATGGAAGCAGTAGGAAATCAGGACATCTCCCAGACGATCGACGAACAGGGATACCTACTTCGTCAACACCACGACCAGCTAGCGCAACTGGGGAAGGCTATGAATGAGGTTCTTCGCAGACTTCAACGTCACATACCCGAGAGACATAGCCTTCATCTCGGGGAGGACCCAGCAAGCCAGCACACCAGTCCATTCAGCAGTCCACCCAGGTCAGCAATGCCCATCTGTCCCTCCCAGATAAATATGATGGAACCCCATCTAAATGCCATGGCTTCCTACTCCAGTGATCCCTCTATTTTGCGCATCAGATGGGTGCCCCTATCACTGAGAGATCCAAGGTTGTCACAGTTATTTCTCTGCTGACTGGGCGGGCGTTGGAGTGGGCTACGGCCGTCTGGGAGGGAGGAGAGGAGCAGCTGGATTTGTATGAGGGGTTCATGGGTCTGTTCAGAGGTATCTTCGATCATCCACCGGTGGGCAAGTGAGCACCTATTCCAACGACAGCAGGATGACCAGTCTGCTGCCGAGCACGCGCTCACCTTCCAGACTGTCGCAGCATCCAGTGGATGGAATGAGCCAGCGCTCTGTATCTTATTCAGAAGAGGACTGCGTGAGGAGGTCCAGATGGAACTGGAATGGCGAGATGACAAACTCTCCCTGAACGCACTCATCGCGATGGCCATCCGTCTGGATAACCAACTTCAGGAGTGTCGGTACCCTCATCCCTTCTCTCCCGCCTTCATTGACTACTCTGTATCAGAGCCTGAACCCATGGAGGTAGGGGTCACAGGCCTTCCCGTGACTGAACGACGTAGACGGAAAAAGCTGGGGCTCTGTCTCTATTGTGGTCAAGGAGGGCACCAACTTCAGCAGTGTCCGGTGCATCGCAACTCGTGATCCACAAGAGCAGAGGGACGGTCACGTGACCTTCCACCTCTTGGGACAGGTGTGAGTATCCCATCTTCATCATTTTCTGCCAGACCCTTTTTAGTGTCGATCACGCTAGCTGGCTGTCCCTCATGTACTGTTTCTACAGCGCTAGTGGATTCTGATGTTGCGGAGAACTTTATTGACCAGACCCTTGCCTCCTCTTTTAATATCACCTCATACCCACTCTCCCCTCCGTTTCCGGTCCAAGCCCTTGACAATCGACAACTAGGATCTGGAACCATTACACACATCAACACATTCCCGTCTTCATCACTATTGCACCAGCTCACAAAGATCATCCTCTGCCTCCCATGGCTCCAATACCATAACCCCACCATCTCATGGTCGAGGATGAGAATCACGGACTCGTCACACGAATGACGGAGGACCTACTTCCCGTTCCCTCTCAAGTCGTATCCCCTGTGGTCTGGGATGTAAATGTGGACATTCGAAAGGCTCTGGAGAGGGAACCCGCACCCACTACCTGGACTCCTGAGCACATCTACTTTCCCATGGGGATAAGGGAGCGGCTGTTGGCCTGGGCACACACAGCTGTCATCGCTGGACATCCTGGGATCACCCGTACTATTCAATCTCTCTCCGAGAAGTATTGGTGGCCCAACTTGGCGCAGGATGTTATTCATTACATCAACACATGTTCTGTGTGTGCCCAAACTAAGTCCCCCCGGCATGCTCCAGGAGGGAAGCTTCTTCCCCTTCCCGTGCCTCAGCGTCCCTGGTCTCATCCATTTACTTTTTTACCGATCTCCCCTCCTCTGATGGTTTCACCACCAGTTGACAACAGATTTTCAAAATCATGCCTGTTTATTCCTCTCTCTGGTTTCCCCACTGCTTTCCAGGTCGCTGAGGCACGGTTCCAGCAGGTCTTCCAGCACTATAGCCTTCTGAAGGACATTGTCTCCGACCATGGCCCCCAATTCACGTCAAGGCTTTCATGGAGAAATTGGGGTGATGGTCAGCCTCACTTTCAGGTACCGGCCGCAGTCCAACGGGCAGGTGGAGAGGATGAACCAGGAGCTGGGGAGGTTCCTGAGGAGTCACTGCTAGGACCGGTGGGGGAAGTGGGCCTGATTCCTTCCTTGGGTGGAATACGCCCATAAATCATTACGTCACTCCTCCACCAGGCGCAGAGGAAGTTTGGAGTGAAGCTCATGTGAGGCTCAAGTGTGCCGTCCATCGGCAGCAGGAGCAGGCGAATCGCAACCGCAGTAAGACGCCCGTGTTCCCATCCCTTCAAGAAGCTGAGCTCCCAAAATGTGGGGCCGTTCAAGGCTCTCCGGAGGTTCAACAAGGTGACATATAGGTTACAGCTTCCCAGTGACTACACTATCTCACCTTCTTTTCTTGTCTCGCTTCTCAGGCCGGTGGTTCCTGGTCCCCTGGCTGATACTGTCCCCAATGACACCCCTCTGCCCCCTGGCTGATGCTGTCCCCAATGACACCCCTCTGCCCCCCTGGATGTAAAGGGAGGTCCTGCCTATGCGGTCAGATCCCTACTGGACTCCCGATGTCGTGGGGTTCAGTTCCAGTATCTGGTGGACTGGGAGGGGTACGGCCCAGAGAGGCGGTGTTGGAGGACATTCTGGATCCCAACATTATCCGTGATTTCCATCTTCGCCACCCGGGCCGCTCCTTGTCCTCAGGACGTCCTGCGGCTGGAGCCGTGCGTCGGGGGGGGGGGTGTGTGACTGTCCCGTCTACTTCCGCTCCTCCCCTCCGGTGTTCGACGTTGCCGGTGAACTAACCACCGGTCCTGGCATTCATCATTAAGTGCATCTGCGCTTCATCAATAGGCACACCTGGACTCCATTACCTCACTCATTACCTACCCTTTATCTGGCACTCCCTTAGGTTAATTCCCCAGGCACTATTGACTAGGTGTTTCATGTCTGTACGCTACTCGTGTTTCTTGTATTGTTCTGATTATTATTAAGCTCACCACCTGCACATGCTTCCCAACTCCCGGCATCCATGTTACTCAAGGATACTGATAAGACTATTCAAAGGAAGAAATATGACAACAACTGTTCTATGGATGTGTGCGGGTGTATATGAATGGATATGTGAGGGAGGGTGTAAATATATATATATTTTCACTTCAACACTTCACTTCAACTATGACAGACAAAATGAGAAGGAAAAAAATCCAGAAAATCACATTGTAGGATTATATAGGTATTGTAGGTATTATATAATAATATCATATAAATTTGCAAATAAATTCATAAAAAATCCTACAATGTGATTTTCTGGATTTATTTTCTTCTCATTTTGTCTGTCATAGTTGAAGTGCACCTATGATGAAAATTACAGGCCTCTCTCATCTTTTTAAGTGGGAGAACTTGCACAATTGGTGGCTGACTAAATACTTTTTTGCCCCACTGTATATGTTTTATGTGAATGGACAAGTAAGTCAATGTATGGATTGTTGTAAATGTGTCTGAGATGAGGAGAGGGTGGGAAAAGGGGAGGTTGGGATGAGTTTGACTTGGGTGGGGTAGGAAACCTAGGAAATAATTGTATTTATTTTTGTGACTTGCAAATATGCTGTAAAATGAATGCGTTCTGGCCAGATTAGGAGAGGATGTCAAGTCATTATTGTTTGTCATTATAGCGAAGATCCAATGGTGGTTATTGGTGAGAGTGGAGATGGGCTGTATCTGACGGATTGGGGCGTGGTGGCTGGGAGGGCATCAGACGCTTCCCTGAAGTATATGTGGTGCCTCCACTCATCTCACTTCAGTCTTTTGCTGGACCCACTCTGCTCAAGTAGAACCTCACTTCTCCAATGTATTTATATTGAAAAAATCCACAGACTTTTGGTACATTGGGAGAGGAGTTGGAGCTTAAAATCTCTAAAAAAGCGTTTTTGTGTGTTCTCTGTTAAATGTTTGCTCAGTTTACATGTTAGACGTTCTATAAATGTAATGTATACAATAACTATATATTTATACTATGACTCTCCCATATCAGTAGGATGTCCACCGCTCTCATATGACATGTCAGCTAAAATGTTTTATCTGGTTCTTCAGTGAAAGAAGGCTAACGAAATCCAACTAATTACATGGAATGTGCATGGGCTCAATGATGTCAAGAAAAAGCAAAGAGCTCTGGAACATTTAAAGAGGTCATTAGCAGATGTGTTTTTCCCTCAGAAGTTATATTTTTAAGAAATTGAAATGTAATATTTAATGAGGAGCTTGGTTGGAGATGCCTATGCTGCCACCTACTGTAGTAACAGCAGAAGTGTAGGCATCCTGATAAATAAGAATATACCCTTTTCCTTATATCACAGCACATGGACAAAGAAGGCAGCTTTCTGTTTTTTAATTGTACCTTGGTGGAAAAAAACTCATTTGGTTTAATTGTAAATCCTCCACGGGCAAATCTGGGGGGGGGGTGGTAGATATAATTCAAGCTATATTAGATCAATTCCAGACAGGAACTATTATCTTAGCAGGCGACCTAAAACATACATCCGGCAAGTTAGACAGACATAGCAATGAAAAGGGCAAATTCAAGAAAACTCTAAGAGGCTGAAAGATTTAATCTTTACAAATCATTTACCATTCCCAACTACAAAAGACATCTCCTTTTTTTCTTAAAAGCTATTCAAGAATTTACTACGTTTTATATACACTGCTCAAAAAATAAAGGGAACACTAAAATAACACATCCTAGATCTGAATGAATGAAATATTCTTATTAAATTATTTTTTCTTAACATAGATGAATGTGCTGACAACAAAATCACACAAAAATTATCAATGGAAATCAAATTTATCAACCCATGGAGGTCTGGATTTGGAGTGACACTCAAAATTAAAGTGGAAAACCACACTACAGGCTGATCCAGCTTTGATGTAATGTCCTTAAAACAAGTCAAAATGAGGCTCAGTAGTGTATGTGGCCTCCACGTGCCTCTTTGACCTCCCTACAACGCCTGGGAATGCTCCTGATGAGGTGGCGGATGGTCTCCTGAGGGATCTTCTCCCAGACCTGGACTAAAGCATCCGCCAGCTCCTGGACAGTCTGTGGTGCAACGTGGCGTTGGTGGATGGAGCAAGACATGATGTCCCAGATGTGCTCAATTGGATTCAGGTCTGGGGAACGGGCGGGCCAGTCCATAGCATCAATGCCTTCCTCTTGCAGGAACTGCTGACACACTCCAGCCACATGAGGTCTAGCATTGTCTTGCATTAGGAGGAACCCAGGGCCAACCGCACCAGCATATGGTCTCACAAGGGGTCTGAGGATCTCATCTCAGTACCTAATGGCAGTCAGGCTACGTCTGGCGAGCACATGGAGGCTGTGCGGCCCCCCCAAAGAAATGCCACCCCACACCATGACTGACCCACCACCAAACCGGTCATGCTGGAGGATGTTGCAGGCAGCAGAACGTTCTCCACGGTGTCTCTAGACTGTCACGTCTGTCACATGTGCTCAGTGTGAACCTGCTTTCATCTGTGAAGAGCACAGGGCGCCAGTGGCGAATTTGCCAATCTTGGTGTTCTCTGGTAAATGCCAAACATCCTACACGGTGTTGGGCTGTAAGCACAACCCCCACCTGTGGACGTCGGGCCCTCATACCACCCTCATGAAGTCTGTTTCTGACCGTTTGAGCAGACACATGCACATTTGTGGCCTGCTGGAGGTCATGTTGCAGGGCTCTGGCAGTGCTGCCCCTACTCCTCCTTGCACAAAGGCGGAGGTAGAGGTCCTGCTGCTGGGTTGTTGCCCTCCTACGGCTTCCTCCATGTCTCCTGATGTACTGGCCTGTCTCCTGGTAGCGCCTCCATGCTCTGGACACTACGCTGACAGACACAGCAAACCTTCTTGCCACAGCTCGCATTGATGTGCTATCCTGGATGAGCTGCACTACCTGAGCCACTTGTGTGGGTTGTAGACTCCGTCTCATGCTACCACTAGAGTGAAAGCACCGCCAGCATTCAGAAGTGACCAAAACATCAGCCAGGAAGCATAGGAACTGAGAAGTGGTCTGTGGTTATCACCTGCAGAACCACTCCTTTATTGGGGGTGTCTTGCTAATTGCCTATAATTTCCACCTGTTGTCTATTCCATTTGCACAACAGCATGTGAAATGTATTGTCAATCAGTGTTTACATTTACATTTAAGTCATTTAGCAGACGCTCTGTTGCTTCTTAAGTGGACAGTTTGATTTCACAGAAGTGTGATTGACTTGGAGTTACATTGTGTTGTTTAAGTGTTCCCTTTTTTTTTGAGCAGTGTATTTTTAAATGCACTCTACAATTTATTGGGTTCAAAAGTCCATGACATAGTGATATTGGATCATTATCCTTTATTATGCTAAATTACACCAACAGAAAATACACTTTGTGACAGAATATGGAGCATGAATATTAAATATGTAAATGAAAAAATGGACAGAGAAAAGCCAACCCCTGACATCATTTGGGATGCTTTTAAGGAATTGTATCAACTCACCACCGAAAGCTTTTATTTGCAATATAATGTTAAATGGACTAAAGAGGAACAATGGGTACATATTGAAGAAAACCACATGGGCCAAAGTCATAGAAACCATAAAAACGACATGGTAATAGGAAGTACAGTTGTTTCTATGATAGAATTCAAAAGCAATTTTGGACTGACCAATGTAGACATTTTCAAATATATGCAACTCAAAAATTGTATTACTCAAAAATTCATTGCTCTCCCTTTATTTTGCACTCAGTCATTAGGCAGAATTAAATGGAAACCAGGAAGGGTTTGGCGGAAAACTATGTTCACGGGGCCGCCCCTCTGCCTTAGTGGACCCCGGGTTGGGACGCACTGGACACCACTGAAGCTGGTGCCCCTCCTGGCCACAATAGGAACACAACCCCAGCTGTCTCTGGTGATGTCACTCTGCCGCGGAGAGGTGTGTGGCACCTACCTCCATGGGTTCAGGCTCTTGCCTCAGGACGGACAAATGAGGAGGGTGAGGGAGGTGCCAGCGCTTCCGAATAAGGTTGCCCAGACGGATGTTCATTGTGATGAGTGTGTCAATAGATTCTCGTCCCAATACGCAAACTCCATTTGGACCTACTCGCGCACTCCTCTATTGAATATGATGCAGAATGCTGGTTCATTCCACCTGCTGGAGGCTGCCATGGTGCAGAAGGTGAGGGCGTACTCCGCAGCTGTCTGGGCACCCTTTTGAATTTGGAATAGTCACTCTCCTCCATCTCTGCCCTCCAGTGGATGGTTGAAGACCGTCCCGAATAGAGTCATAAACCTCTCTTATGAACCCAGCTCCTCCTCTTTCCCAGACAACTGTAGCCCACTCCAACGCCTGCCCGGTCAGCAGGGAAATGACCGTGGCAACCTTGGACCTCTCGGCGGTGGGGGCTCCCGTCTGATGGGCAAAATAGAGGGAGTACTGGAGTAGGAAGCCACAGCTTCCCATTATACTTGTCTGGGAGGGACAGTTGGGTATCACCTCCCTGGGCAGACTGCTGGGTTGGCTGGGGAGCTGGGACAACTCACGGTAGGAGCCCCTCTGCTAGTTGGAGGTGAAACCTCGGGCGGTGGAGGACACGGAAGACCTCATCCATAGCCGCACCCAGTTGCGCCAGCTGATCGTGGTGTTGGTGGAGTAGGTGTCCCTGTCCACCGACCGTCTGGAAGATGTCTTTCTCTTCTGCTGCTTCCATAATAACTGAGGCAGTATTCTGTAACATATGTGCTTTGTGTCAGGAAGCAGGTGCAGAAGTTAAGTGTAATGATAAGAGAAGGCAGATAAACAAAACAGGAGAAGTGTACTGAATGAGACAAGACTGAGGCTACTGAGGGTTAAATAAAGGGAGAGTAATCAAGGTGATGATGAGGTCCAGGTGTGCGTAATGATGGGGAGCAGGTGTGCGTAATGATGATGCTGGAGTGTTAGCGGGAGTTAGCGGGAGTAGGCGTGACAATATGAGATGAGGCAACATTTCATTCCAAAGTGGGAGGTTATACTCTCTCGTTTCAGCTCAAATAATGGCTGCCCTTGATTTAAAGAACTTTGAGCTTTGTTTTTATGTGGTTGTGTCATATTTCTGTGCATTCTTTCTGTTGAAGCTTGCATTGATGCATGCTTCAAAACATGTACAAATTATGCATCCTAGAAGCGCCCACCATGCTCCGTTTCGCTTACTTTGATTTTAACTCATGCTCGGCGCATGGTAGTATGCACATTGAGAATCACCCACGTAATTGTGGGTGTGTACCCCAACCAACTCATCCATACAGTGACCTCGCCTAATGCCTCCACTTCTGCAATGTTTGTAAACAGGCTCGACAGAGAATGAGGAGATGCTGGGGAGCGTCTGTGTGTGTGTGTGTACGTGGCTATATAGAGTGTGTTCTCCAGCATGGAAAACCAACACTATCCTGTGGTTGTACCACTTCTTCACAGTTGCAGGTGTCGCCAATAAATTGGAACAGTTAAGTCTGACTGACATTGTCACGCCCTCCCAGATGGTGAGCTAGACTGTATCAGGCCTCAAAGACTCACACAGAATAAAGACGTTTATTGTATTTACGTTATTTAACACACTAAAAAATGTATGTAGTTTACTCTAGTACATTACTGTGTGCCAAAACAGGCAAGCAACAGAAGTGGTATTGGAGGGATGAGAAGAAAAATGCAATCGTGGCCGAGACTGAAGTGTAACAGGCCAATTTGTCCCTTTGCAGAGGAGATAGGTTGGGCTTGGAGTAAGATAGCGCTGTGGAGTGGAGAAGGTCTCAGTGGAAACTAAACTAAACTGACATAGTAGGGAGAGGTGAGGGAGACTAGCTTCTAGTGGGTGTGGATTTTATAGAGATCAATGGTTTTACACTTTTACACCATTTATCAGATGTTCTTTAGCCATACAATGTGAACATAGAATTTGAAAGAGCCATGTCTTCTTCCACAACCAGTGTTGGGAGTCTAGCAGTCCTTTTGATTGACAGCTGGTGGACTGCAGAGGAGCTGGAGTCGAGTCACAGGTCGGGTCACGGGGTCAAGAGAGTGAGACACGATAGAGGAAGAGAGAGGGATGGGGAAGAAGGGACCAGGAGCATTGACATGCAGTGGTAGGAGAGAGCATGCATGCGTATGATAGAGGAAGCGAGGGAGGGAGACAAGAACGAGGGCAGAAAGGTGAGGAGTGGAGAGACGACAGACGGACAGGCACACACACAGGCACACATACACACACAGAGACAGAGAGTGGAAACTGGGAGGGAGGGAGGGAGGAGGATAAGGAGGGAGGAGAGGGACACTGCTGATCCACAGATTTGACCTTGCAGACAGATTGTGTGTGTGTGTGTGTGTGTGTGTGTGTGTGTGTGTGTGTGTGTGTGTGTGTGTGTGTGTGTGTGTGTGTGTGTGTGTGTGTGTGTGTGTGTGTGTGTGTGTGTGTGTGTGTGTGTGTGTGTGTGTGTGTGTGTGTGTGTGAGAGAGAGTGGGTTTGTGTGTGTGTGTGTTTAGCTGCCAGAGTGGGCAAGCTGTGTCCTATTTACCAGGCTGGAGCAGAGCCAGGATAATACACACCCAGTAGACAAGGGTCTCCATCAGTCAGACTACAGAGCAATGCTACATCTCTATTCTCTATCATCATCAACAGCTAGCATGTTTTAACCAACCTGTTAAGCATTACAACCATTGCCAAGTTGGGCACTGTGGTTAGTGAGTGCCAAATAGACAAAGGGCTCGATTGAGTACATAGAGCATGGCATCTCCCCAATGACTAGTTGTTATATTATCCAATATGGACCAATAGGTGATTCGATGTGTAATAGTTGTAATAGTATGTGATGCAGGCACATGTTTGTCCTCATATCTCATAGGCATCTACCAAAGGTGAATGACTCATATTTGATTGACTGTCTATAGTCACACGTTCAATAAAGATGTGCCCTGGTTTTGGGGTGTAAAAATAGTCTGTGTTGGCCCAAACATAATTAACACCATCGCTCATCACAGCTCCAATAACCGTCTGTCAGCCCATATGAGCAATCGCTCTTCAGCTGGTCCGACAGAGGAATATGGTTATTCCAAAGAACACTTCATCATCTTTATCATCCCATAGATATACTTCCTGCACGGTTCGGAATCGCTGCCAAGCACTGCTCATTCTTTATTGGTCAGATAGACGTCTTCAAACTGTTTGTTTTTTCTCACACGATGCAGCACTTGCAGAACAATTTTCATAGCTGGGTCAGCACACAATGCAATGTAAGTTTTGAAAATGGCAACTAGTGTTTGCATCGCCTGTGCAACACATTTAGCTGTTTACTTTCTCCCCTCTGCCTGCTCTCTCCCCACTTCCTCACTCGCTCTCCCTTTCTCTCATCTGACCCCATCTCTCTCTCTCTCTCTCGTTCCCTCTCCATGTACTCTAGTTAGTCTCAGCTACAGTAGGTAATAAATTATATTAGGTAGAAGGGCCACAGAGTTCACTGCGCTATAAAGGCAGAGCCAACTTCTGGACAGACACTAAACTTTTCCCATTGCCCACGACTGCTCTGCCATCCCAGAGCATTCCGCTGGACTTCTACTGAGTTTTCACTTAGCCAGGAAAGTTCAGAGAGGCAACCACTTAGAATGGAGCAGCCCTGGCATTCCAGAGCTGAAAAAGCTACTGCCAAGATCACTGATTGAAACCTCCCTCAGCCTTTCTTTCACTAACTCTCTCCTCCCTCCCTCCCTCCTCCCTCTCCCCTCTTTCCACTCCCGGGACTCCCACAAATCAGCTCCCTAGAGGGGATCTAGAGGAGGGAAAGAGAGGAGGGGAAGAAATAGGTAGAGAGCAAAGGAGAGAGAGCGATAAGAATGGTCAAGTTCTCCTTCAGAATGTGGACGGTGCTTGGCACGCCCACAGCCCAAACAAGCCAATCCGATGGAGAGGGTGTTGTTGTTTTTTCTCTATGTCGGGCCCCTGTTGACCCGACATTAAACGCTACGGAGTCAATTGCTAAAAGCTCCTAAAAACAACGTTTACCTCTTCACTCTCTAGTTATAGAATGCCAAGGGTCATCTATTTCTGCTGTTTAAATTGTTCCTGAGATTTGGGCCCCTATCTTGTTTCTATGAACTCGAGAATGCCAGGATTGAATGGATAATCATTTATGCACTTGCAGATATGCAGTAAAGTGAGTAGCACTGACATGATGAGACAAATGCTATTATGCATAACATCAATGTTCAACATGTTTCTCATCTCAAGTTGGTCAATTCAGGTTCTTTCATATGGGAACAAAGAGCTAATTCATTAGCCGTTTGAGTCCACTGAATTGCCGTAGAGAAGAGTAGCTGATTGGGAGGCAGAGGGTCGCTGATTTGATCTGTTGTTCATAGCGGAGTCAAGTGCCAGCTCATGGATCGTCGTTATTACGACCAACATCATTCCTTCTGATTGGCCAACCTGCATGAACGCGCACACAAACGACATCATCCAATTTTTTTCTATTGTCAAAGATTTATAATAAAAAAAAATTAAAAAATGGAACAACTTCGGCAGTTGTTCATTGAAGCTACAGTGTAATATCGGTTCCAGGAACAAGTACGCCCTTCCTTGAAAATGTCTGACTTTATTCACCTTATTGACTTTGTTTTTGCATTGCTGTCACTGTTAGTGTATGACATGGTGTCGGCAACATCATGCTCTACCGTACACTGGTTTCCCGGTTCAGGTTGGTCTTTTTATTAGTCAAGGTGATGTAACAGTTCCTGGCCATGGGATGAGTCATACAAATACCATTTTCACCTCCTTTCATCCCAGTCATCAAAGCCCAACAGTACACCTACCACAGTGTGTAGTTTCGCTCTTTATCTCTTCCCCATCACCCACCCATATGGGCTCTCACCCTCCTCTCTCTCCCTTTATCCTGCTCCTGTTTCCACTTTTTCACTCTCTCTCTCTATCCTGCATTTATTTCCATCCCCATCATTTGGAGGCCTGGAGTGCAGCTCATATTAGCTACGGAAACCTTGGCCCTCTAGAGAGAGTTCACTACAGGAATGATTTCACCTCTTGGTCAGGGGCGGGTGTGTGTGTATATCTTCCTTTCTGCCCATACATTCATTCAATTTCATAGTGCCAATAGAATGGGCAGCATGCTGAAAACATAAAAATACCTTGAGTATGTTGCGAAGAGGGACCCTGGAAAGATACTGTATGTAAGGTATTGTATTTGCACTTTATAATACAGCGCCCTCAAAGACTGTGTCAAGGTGCTTGATCGGTTCCTACCTACCTACAGACCCACGGGTTGTTTTCAGTGTGCACGCTAAGTCTTCCTCCCTTCCGTAGCTAAATGAGAAAGACAATAAGTACTGTGTGCCTCTCGTTCCAATGGAGACCAGGGCCAATGGTTTCTTGATTGGAACCCTCGGCCCAACGTAATTTTAGGCATATGCGTGTGTGTGTGTGTGTGTGTGTGTGCCTCTCTGCTTTGGTCAGTGAAAGAAATCATTCCAGCTGCTGTATTTTCTCTCTGCTTGATTAATCTGCCTCCCTCTGACCTTCTATTCAAAGCCTCTAAAAGACACACAAACATTCGCACACTCAGACACACACACACACACACACACACACAACATGCATACACTACCACCTTCACAAGGTAGGAAAAAAAGTTCTTCCCGTGCTGCAGACAGCTATATCGGTCCTCTAATATGTAACTGTTAAAGGCCCAGTGCACTAAAACCAAAACAATGTATTATTATTCACATTTTTCAGGTGGTGCTGCAGCACCCTAAGCACACCGACTTCCCGCGCTATGGCCACTGCACCACATTCCTGACCTCACATCACATGACACAAACTGGGGAAAACAGATCTTGAAATGGGTTTCTTCTCCTCTGTTACGTTGTTGAATAACAGCGGTTAGTACGGAAATGGAAGCAAAGCAGCGTTTCATTGTGCTGGTTCCTGTTCTTTAAGCAGTGATTGAATGTTCCTGTCTCCTGCACAAAACCAGCCCCCACAGGAGATCTGGATGAAATGGCGTCAGTGTGTGCGTGTATGCTTGCAGTTCGGTCTGAGTGTGTGTAATTGGAATAAATGGTGTCTGAGGTCTCAACGCTAATCCGCTAAGGAGAAGCATGTGATGAGATGTGTCATGTTGGTCATGCTTGAGATAGAGGGAGAGGGGGGAAGGATGTAGGGAAGAGAGAGGTAGGACGTTGTGAAGCGAGGGGAAGTACGTAGCGAAGAGAGGGGAAGGACGTAGTGAAGAGAGAGGGAGGGGGGAACGACATAGCAAAGAGAGAGGGAGGGGGAAAGACATAGCGAAGAGAGAGGGAGGGGGAAAGACGAGCGAAGAGAGAGGGAGGGGGAAAGACGTAGCGAAGAGAGAGGGAGGGGGAAAGACGTAGCGAAGAGAGAGGGAGGGGGAAAGACATAGCGAAGAGAGAGGGAGGGGGAAAGACGTAGCGAAAGAGAGAGAGGGAGGGGGAAAGACATAGCGAAGAGAGAGGGAGGGGGAAAGACATAGCGAAGAGAGAGGGAGGGGGAAAGACATAGCAAAGAGAGAGGGAGGGGGAAAGACGTAGCGAAGAGAGAGGGAGGGGGAAAGACATAGCGAAGAGAGAGGGAGGGGGAAAGACGTAGCGAAGAGAGAGGAAGGGGGGAAGGACATAGCAAAGAGAGAGGGAGGGGGAAAGACGTAGCGAAGAGAGAGGGAGGGGGAAAGACATAGCGAAGAGAGAGGGAGGGGGAAAGACGTAGCGAAGAGAGAGGGAGGGGGAAAGACGTAGCGAAGAGAGAGGGAGGGGGAAAGACATAGCGAAAGAGAGGGAGGGGGGAAAGACATAGCGAAGAGAGAGGGAGGGGACAGACGTAGCGAAGAGAGAGGGAGGGGGTAAAGACGTAGCGAAGAGAGAGGGAGGGGGAAAGACATAGCGAAGAGAGAGGGAGGGGGAAAGACATAGCGAAGAGAGAGGGGAGGGGGAAAGACATAGCAAAGAGAGAGGGAGGGGGAAAGACGTAGCGAAGAGAGAGGGAGGGGGAAAGACGGAAGCGAAGAGAGAGGGAGGGGGAAAGACGTAGCGAAGAGAGAGGGAGGGGGAAGGACGTAGCGAAGAGAGAGGGAGGGGGAAAGACGTAGCGAAGAGAGAGGGAAGGGGGAATGACGTAGCGAAGAGAGAGGGAGGGGGAAAGATGTAGCGAAGAGAGAGGGAGGGGGAAAGACGTAGCGAAGAGAGAGGGAGGGGGAAAGACGTAGCGAAGAGAGAGGGAGGGGGAAAGACATAGCGAAAGAGAGGGAGGGGGAGGGAAAGAGAGAGAGAGAGGGAGGGGGAAAGACATAGCGAAGAGAGAGGGAGGGGGAAAGACGTAGCGAAGAGAGAGGAAGGGGGAAGGACAGAGCAAAGAGAGAGGGAGGGGGAAAGACATAGCGAAGAGAGAGCGAGGGGGAAAGACGTAGCGAAGAGAGAGGGAGGGGGAAAGACGTAGCGAAGAGAGAGGGAGGGGGAAAGACATAGCGAAGAGAGAGAGGGGGAAAGACATAGCGAAGAGAGAGGGAGGGGGACAGACGTAGCGAAGAGAGAGGGAGGGGTAAAGACGTAGCGAAGAGAGAGGGAGGGGGAAAGACATAGCGAAGAGAGAGGGAGGGGGAAAGACATAGCGAAGAGAGAGGGAGGGGGAAAGACATAGCAAAGAGAGAGGGAGGGGGAAAGACGTAGCGAAGAGAGAGGGAGGGGGAAAGATGTAGCGAAGAGAGAGGGAGGGGGAAAGACGTAGCGAAGAGAGGGAGGGGGAAGGACGTAGGAGGGGGGGAAAGACGTAGCGAAGAGAGAGGGAAGGGGGAATGACGTAGTGAAGAGAGAGGGAGGGGGAAAGATGTAGCGAAGAGAGAGGGAGGGGAAAGACGTAGCGAAGAGAGAGGGAGGGGGAAAGACGTAGCGAAGAGAGAGGGAGGGGGAAAGACATAGCGAAGAGAGAGGGAGGGGGAAAGACGTAGCGAAGAGAGAGGGAGGGGGAAAGACATAGCGAAGAGAGAGGGAGGGGGAAAGACGTAGCGAAGAGAGAGGAAGGGGGAAGGACATAGCAAAAGAGAGAGGGAGGGGGAAAGACATAGCGAAGAGAGAGCGAGGGGGAAAGACGTAGCGAAGAGAGAGGGAGGGGGAAAGACGTAGCGAAGAGAGAGGGAGGGGGAAAGACATAGCGAAGAGAGAGGGAGGGGGAAAGACATAGCGAAGAGAGAGGGAGGGGGACAGACGAGCGAAGAGAGAGGGAGGGGGAAAGACGTAGCGAAGAGAGAGGGAGGGGGGAAAGACATAGCGAAGAGAGAGGGAGGGGGAAAGACATAGCGAAGAGAGAGGGAGGGGGAAAGACATAGCAAAGAGAGAGGGAGGGGGAAAGACGAGCGAAGAGAGAGGGAGGGGGAAAGATGTAGCGAAGAGAGAGGGAGGGGGAAAGACGTAGCGAAGAGAGAGGGAGGGGGAAAGATGTAGCGAAGAGAGAGGGAGGGGGAAAGACGTAGCGAAGAGAGAGGGAGGGGGAAGGACGTAGCGAAGAGAGAGGGAGGGGGAAAGACGTAGCGAAGAGAGAGGGAAGGGGGAATGACGTAGCGAAGAGAGAGGGAGGGGGAAAGACGTAGGAAAGAGAGAGGGAGGGGGAAAGACGTAGCGAAGAGAGAGGGAGGGGGAAAGACATAGCGAAGAGAGAGGGAGGGGGAAAGACGTAGCGAAGAGAGAGGGAGGGGGAAAGAGAGAGAGAGAGGGAGGGGGAAAGACATAGCGAAGAGAGAGGGAGGGGGAAAGACATAGCAAAGAGAGAGGGAGGGGGAAAGACATAGCGAAGAGAGAGGGAGGGGGAAAGACGTAGCGAAGAGAGAGGGAGGGGGGGAAAGACGAGCGAAGAGAGAGGGGGGAAAGACGTAGCGAAGAGAGAAGAAGGGGGAAGGACGTAGCGAAGAGAGAGGGGGGGGGAAAGACGTAGCGAAGAGAGAGGAAGGGGGGAAGGACGTAGCGAAGAGAGAGAGGGGGAAAGACGTAGCGAAGAGAGAGGGAAGGGGGATTGACGTAGCGAAGAGAGAGGGAGGGGGAAAGATGTAGCGAAGAGAGAGGGAGGGGGAAAGACGTAGCGAAGAGAGAGGGAGGGGGAAAGACGTAGCGAAGAGAGAGGGAGGGGGAAAGACGTAGCGAAGAGAGAGGAAGGGGGAAGGACGTAGCGAAGAGGAGGAAGGGGGAAGGACGTAGCGAAGAGAGAGGGAGAGGGAAAGACGTAGCGAAGAGAGAGGAGGGGGGAAGGACGTAGCGAAGAGAGAGAGGGGGGGAAAGACGTAGCGAAGAGGAGGGAAGGGGGAATGACGTAGCGAAGAGAGAGGGAGGGGGAAAGATGTAGCGAAGAGAGAGGGAGGGGGAAAGACGTAGCGAAGAGAGAGGGAGGGGGAAGGACGTAGCGAAGAGAGAGGGAGGGGGAAAGACGTAGCGAAGAGAGAGGGAAGGGGGAAAGACATAGCGAAGAGAGAGGGAGGGGGAAAGATGTAGCGAAGAGAGAGGGAGGGGAAAGACGTAGCGAAGAGAGAGGGAGGGGGTAAAGACGTAGCGAAGAGAGAGGGAGGGGGAAAGACATAGCGAAGAGAGAGGGAGGGGGAAAGACATAGCGAAGAGAGAGGGAGGGGGAAAGACATAGCAAAGGAGAGGGAGGGGGAAAGACGTAGCGAAAGAGAGAGGGAGGGGGAAAGAAGCGAAGAGAGGGAGGGGGAAAGACGTAGCGAAGAGAGAGGGAGGGGGAAAGATGAGCGAAGAGAGAGGGAGGGGGAAAGACGTAGCGAAAGAGAGGGAGGGGGAAGGACGTAGCGAAGAGAGAGGGAGGGGGGAAAGACGTAGCGAAGAGAGAGGGAAGGGGGGACGTAGCGAAGAGAGAGGGAGGGGGAAAGACGTAGCGAAGAGAGAGGGAGGGGGAAAGACGTAGCGAAGAGAGAGGGAGGGGGAAAGACATAGCGAAGAGAGAGGGAGGGGGAAAGACGTAGCGAAGAGAGAGGGAGGGGGAAAGACGTAGAAGAAGAGGGAGGGGGAAAGACATAGCGAAGAGGAGGGAGGGGGAAAGACATAGCAAAGAGAGAGGGAGGGGGAAAGACGTAGCGAAGAGAGAGGGAGGGGGAAAGACGTAGCGAAGAGAGAGGGAGGGGGAAAGACGTAGCGAAGAGAGAAGAAGGGGAAGGACGTAGCGAAGAGAGAGGGAGGGGGAAAGACGTAGCGAAGAGAGAGGAAGGGGGAAGGACGTAGCGAAGAGAGAGGGGGAAAGACGTAGCGAAGAGAGAGGGAAGGGGGATTGACGTAGCGAAGAGAGAGGGAGGGGGGAAAGATGTAGCGAAGAGAGAGGGAGGGGGAAAGACGTAGCGAAGAGAGAGGGAGGGGGAAAGACGTAGCGAAGAGAGAGGGAGGGGGAAAGACGTAGCGAAGAGAGAGGAAGGGGGAAGGACGTAGCGAAGAGAGAGGAAGGGGGAAGGACGTAGCGAAGAGAGAGGGAGAGGGAAAGACGTAGCGAAGAGAGAGGAAGGGGGAAGGACGTAGCGAAGAGAGAGGGGGGAAAGACGTAGCGAAGAGAGAGGGAAGGGGGAATGACGTAGCGAAAGAGAGGGAGGGGAAAGATGTAGCGAAGAGAGAGGGAGGGGGAAAGACGTAGCGAAGAGAGAGGGAGGGGGAAGGACGTAGCGAAGAGAGAGGGAGGGGGAAAGACGTAGCGGAGGAGGGAAGGGGGAATGACGTAGTGAAGAGAGAGGGAGGGGGAAAGATGTAGCGAAGAGAGAGGGAGGGGGAAAGACGTAGCGAAGAGAGAGGGAGGGGGAAGGACGTAGCGAAGAGAGAGGGAGGGGGAATGACGTAGCGAAGAGAGAGGGAGGGGGAAAGACGTAGCGAAGAAAGAGGGAGGGGGAAAGATGTAGCGAAGAGAGAGGGAGTGGAGAAAGACGTAGCAAAGAGAGAGGGAGGGGGAAGGACATAGCGAAGAGAGAGGGAGGGGGAAAGACGGCGAAGAGGGAGGGGGAAAGACGTAGCGAAGAGAGAGGGAGGGGGGAAGGATGTATCAAAGAGAGAGGGAATGGGGAAAGACGTAGCGAAGAGAGAGGGAGGGGGAAAGATGTAGCGAAGAGAGAGGGAGGGGGAAAGACGTAGCGAAGAGAGAGGGAGGGGGAAAGACGTAGCGGAGAGAGAGGGAGGGGGAAAGACGTAGCGAGAGAGAGGGAGGGGGAAAGACGTAGCGAAGAGAGAGGGAGGGGGAAGGACGTAGCGAAGAGAGAGGGAAGGGGGAAGAAGAGGGAGGTGGAAAGACGTAGCGAAGAGAGGGAGGGGGAAAGACGTAGCGAAGAGAGAGGGAGGGGGAAAGACATAGCGAAGAGAGAGGGAGGGGGAAAGATGGCGGAGAGAGAGGGAGGGGGAAAGACGTAGCGGAGAGAGAGGGAGGGGGAAAGACGTAGCGAAGAGAGAGGGAGGGGGAAGGACGTAGCGAAGAGAGAGGGAGGGGGAAGGACGTAGCGAAGAGAGAGGGATGGGGGAAAGACGTAGCGAAGAGAGAGGGAGGTGGAAAGACGTAGCGAAGAGAGGGAGGGGGAAAGGACGTAGCGAGAGAGAGGGAGGAGAGAGGGAGGGGTAAGGACGTAGCGAAGAGAGAGGGAGGGGGAAGGACGAGCGAAGAGAGAGGGAGGGGGAAAGACATAGCGAAGAGAGAGGGAGGGGGAAAGACATAGCGAAGAGAGAGGGAGGGGGAAAGACGTAGCAAAGAGAGAGGAAGGGGGAAGGACGGAGAGAGGGAGGGGGAAAGACGTAGCGAAGAGAGAGGAAGGGGGAAGGACGTAGCGAAGAGAGAGGAAGGGGGAAGGACGTAGCGAAGAGAGAGGGAGGGGGAAAGACGAGCGAAGAGGGAGTGGGAAAGACGTAGCGAAGAGAGAGGGAGGGGGAAGGATGTATCAAAGAGAGAGGGAATGGGGAAAGACGTATCGAAGAGAGAGGGAGGGGGAAAGATGTAGCGAAGAGAGAGGGAGGGGAAAGACGTAGCGAAGAGAGAGGGAGGGGGAAAGACATAGAGGGAGGGGTAAGGACGTATCGAAGAGAGAGGGGGGGAAAGACGTAGCGAAGAGAGAGGAAGGGGGGAAGGACGAGCGAAGAGGAGGGGGAAAGACGTAGCGAAGAGAGAGGGAAGGGGGAATGACGTAGTGAAGAGAGAGGGAGAGGGGAAAGATGTAGCGAAGAGAGAGGGAGGGGGAAAGACGTAGCGGAGAGAGGGAGGGGGAAGGACGTAGCGAAGAGAGAGGGAGGGGGAAAGACGTAGCGAAGAGAGAGAGGGAGGGGGAAAGACGTAGCGAGGAAAGAGGGAGGGGGAAAGACGTAGGAAGAGAGAGGGAGGGGGAAAGATGTAGCGAAGAGAGAGGGAGGGGGAAAGACGTAGCGAAGAGAGAGGGAGTGGAGAAAGACGTAGCGAAGAGAGAGGGAGGGGGAAGGACGTAGCGAAGAGAGAGGGAGGGGGAAAGACGTAGCGAAGAGGGAGGGGGAAAGACGTAGCGAAGAGAGAGGGAGGGGGAAGGATGTATCAAAGAGAGAGGGAATGGGGAAAGACGTAGCGAAGAGAGAGGGAGGGGGAAAGATGTAGCGAAGAGAGAGGGAGGGGGAAAGACGTAGCGAAGAGAGAGGGAGGGGGAAAGACATAGCGAAGAGAGAGGGAGGGGGAAAGACATAGCGAAGAGAGAGGGAGGGGGAAAGACATATTGAAGAAAGAGGGAGGGGGAAAGACATTGCGAAGAGAGATGGAGGGGGACGGACGTAACGAAGAGAGGGGGGGGAAAGACGTAGCGAAGAGAGAGGGAGGTGGAAAGACGTAGCGAAGAGAGGGAGGGGGAAAGACATAGCGAAGAGAGAGGGAGGGGGAAAGACGTAGCGAAGAGAGAGGGAGGGGGAAAGATGTAGCGAAGAGAGAGGGAGGGGGAAAGACGTAGCGAGGAAAGAGGGAGGGGGAAAGACGTAGCGAAGAGAGAGGGAGGGGGAAAGATGTAGCGAAGAGAGAGGGAGGGGGAAAGACGTAGCGAAGAGAGAGGGAGTGGAGAAAGACGTAGCGAAGAGAGAGGGAGGGGGAAGGACGTAGCGAAGAGAGAGGGAGGGGGAAAGACGTAGCGAAGAGGGAGGGGGAAAGACGTAGCGAAGAGAGAGGGAGGGGGAAGGATGTATCAAAGAGAGAGGGAATGGGGAAAGACGTAGCGAAGAGAGAGGGAGGGGGAAAGATGTAGCGAAGAGAGAGGGAGGGGGAAAGACGTAGCGAAGAGAGAGGGAGGGGGAAAGACATAGCGAAGAGAGAGGGAGGGGGAAAGACATAGCGAAGAGAGAGGAGGGGGAAAGACATATTGAAGAAAGAGGGAGGGGGAAAGACATTGCGAAGAGAGATGGAGGGGGACGGACGTAAGGAAGAGAGGGGAGGGGGAAAGACGTAGCGAAGAGAGAGGGAGGTGGAAAGACGTAGCGAAGAGAGGGAGGGGGAAAGACATAGCGAAGAGAGAGGGAGGGGGGAAAGACATAGCGAAGAGAGAGGGAGGGGGAAAGACGTAGCGGAGAGAGAGGGAGGGGGAAAGACGTAGCGGAGAGAGAGGGAGGGGGAAAGACGTAGCGAAGAGAGAGGGAGGGGGAAGGACGTAGCGAAGAGAGAGGGAGGGGGAAGGACGTAGCAAAGAGAGAGGGATGGGGGAAAGACGTAGCGAAGAGAGAGGGAGGTGGAAAGACGTAGCGAAGAGAGGGAGGGGGAAAGACGTAGCGAAGAGAGAGGGAGGGGGGAATGACGGAGCTGTGAAATTGTACTTTTTTTCTTGTCTTTTTATACATTGGCTGCCTGCCTAGGAACAGCTTGATTCTCAGTGGTTCATCTGGCCATTTAGGATGTGTCAGAGGTCACTGGAGAGGGGATTGAGGAGGGAGAGGAGAGAAAAGAGCCTGAGTGTCTTGTAAACTATTTCTGTTCCCTCTGTGGATTAGCTCTGTGTAATATGGTCTGTACATATAGGCATAACAATACCCTCCGAATAGATGTTTCACATTCTTCTGAGAGTGTTCAATAAATCCCCCTCTAGATTAGGGGCATGATTAAACCATCCAATCTCACTCCTCACATTACAGAGAGCAGCTTTGATGTGATGGGTGCCATTGGATTGCATCTGCTCTTTCATCAACATTAAATACACCGAGAACATTCAACCAAGTCAACAGAAATGAGTTAGTGTAGCGCAAAAATGTAGCCTCCTGTAAATTTACCCAACACATGATATTTACATAGAGTTGTGTCTTAGTGTCACACTGAGGTTGGAATAATACTGTGAAATTGTGAGAATTAGGATACTGCCCTTTTAGTGCAAGAGTTTGAAAAGAACGCCGAAAATATCAGCTTGTTTGAATGGGTGACGTTTTGACCTGCCTGGTGACATCACCAGGTGATATAAGTTAATAGACCAATGGCAATGAGAGTTCTAAACACCTCTGCTAATAACAGCTAGTTTTCAGGTTACACATCCCTCCCATAAGGCTCCTCTAATTAGGCACCTCACTCAGACCAATCCCAGACAGTCCTAGCAAAATAGCAGTCCTAGCTAAGAAGCTATTTTTGTTTCTTTTTGACAGTTTTATTGAAAACAATTACAGTAAGGTACTTAACTGTTACCCAGAAATGATTTCATATTCAGATAAAAAATGGCTGCATTGGAGCTTTAAGTTCCTTGAAACATGATAAAAGATGGAAAATATCAACTTTATCCTTATTCCTTCATTCAAATCCACACACACGCGCACGCACACACTGAGTCCCAGCTCGGCTATAATAAACCATGAAGGTTTTCACTTCACTTTATATGTCTGTGCCTCCAGTGGAATCCATCCACAAGACATTTGTTGTTTCTTTCTCTGGGAAATTGGGTTTGGTTAGAGTGCTTTTTGAAAGGGTGGTAATAAACGCGGGGTTTTAATGTTAAATGCCAGCCCTTTGCTCCAGGGAGGACTATTAGTTCTTAATAGGCATTTTGTTTAGAAATTCAATTTGATGGAAAAGCTTTATTTGTTTGAATAATGCGAACAGAGACTGAAAGACAGAGTGCTTGCTGTTTCTGTACTTCACAGGCTCTAGAGTGAACGGCATTGTGTGTGTGTACTGTAGGTGTGTGTGTACTGTAAGTGTGTGTGTGTACTGTAAGTGTGTGTGTGTGTACTGTAGGTGTGTGTGTGTGTGTGTGTGTGTGTGTGTGTGTGTGTGTGTGTGTGTGTGTGTGTGTGTGTGTGTGTGTGTGTGTGTGTGTGTGTGTGTGTGTGTGTGTGTGTGTGTGTGTGTGTGTGTGTGTGTGTGCTGTAGGTGTACGCCATGCTCAAGAGTGAAAAGATGTTGTAATAAACATTCAACTGTGACCTCTAATTATACCAAGGGAATTATACTGAAGATTAATAGGCAGACCTAGGCTTACACACAATAAAATCAGCAATCGAGAAAACATGAGATCTGATTTTCGTATATCCTTTATAAATATCCTTTATAAAACAATATATACTTTATATCAGGGCTCTCCAACCCTGTTCCTGTAGGTTTTCACTCTAGCCCCAGTTGTAACTAACCTGATTAATCTTATCAACCAGCTATTTATTAGAATCAGGTGCGCTAGATTAGGGTTGGAGTGAAGACCTACAAGACGATAGCTCTCAGAGAACAGGGTTGGCGTAAAGACCTACAGGACGGTAGCTCTCAGAGAACAGGGTTGGCGTAAAGACCTACAGGACGGTAGCTCTCAGAGAACAGGGTTGGCGTAAAGACCTACAGGACGGTAGCTCTCAGAGAACAGGGTTGGAGTGAAGACCTACAGGACGGTAGCTCTTAGAGAACAGGGTTAGTGAACCCTGCCTTAAAGGCACAGGAATGTATTTTTCCCCATTCTACGCTGGTATGTACTCTTTCACCAGAGACTCTTACAGTGGACTCTGTTGCTTGTCACTGTGGTCCCTTGTTGACCTGTGCTTTAAGCCTGGGTCTCATCAGCCCAGCAACCGCTGGCTTCGCTGTACATGACCACACACACACACACACACACACACACACACACACACACACACACACACACACACACACACACACACACACACACACACACACACACACACACACACACACACACACACACACACAACAGTATGACTTTACGTCCGTCCCCTCGCCCATACCCGGGCGCGAACCAGGGACCCTCTGCACACATCGACAACAGTCACCCTCGAAGCATCGTTACCCATCGCTCCACAAAAGCCGCGGCCCTTGCAGAGCAAGGGGAACTACTACTTCAAGGTCTCAGAGCAAGTGACGTAACCGATTGAAACGCTATTTAGCGCGCACCGCTAACTAAGCTAGCCGTTTCACATCCGTTACACACACACACTATGAATCATGCCTTCATGGTCAAATTGCTGTGAAGAAACCACTACTAAAGGACACCAACAGGAAGAAGAGACTTGCTTGGGCCAAGAAACATGAGCAATGGACATTAGACCTGTGGAAATCCTTTTGTCTGATGAGTACAAATTTGGGGTGTTTGGTTCGAACTGCCTTGTCTTTGTGAAACGCAGAGTCAGTGAACGCATGATCTCCGCATGTGTGCTTCCCACCGTGAAGCATGGAGGAGGTATGATGGTGAGGGTGTACTTTGCTGGTGACAATTTCAGTGATTTATTTAGAATTCAAGGCACGCTTAACCAATATGGCTACCACAGCATTCTGCAGCGATACGCCATCCCATCTGGTTTGGGCTTAGTGGGACTATCACTTGTTTTTCAACAGGACAATGACCCAACACACCTCCAGGCTGTGTAAGGGCTATTTGACCAAAAGGAGAGTGATGGAGTGATGCATCAGATGAAATGGCTGCCACAATCTCCCAACCTCAACCCAATTGAGATAGTTTGGAATGAGTTGGACTGCAGAGTGAAGGAAAAGCAACCACCAAGTGCTCAGCATATGTGGGAACTACTTCAAGACTGTTGGAAAAGTGTTCCTCATGAAGCTGGTTGAGAGAATAACAAGAGTGTGCAAAGCTGTCATCAAGGCAAAGGGTGGCTACTTTGAAGAATTTCAAATATAGAATATATTAGAAGGCTAGCATTGCGGAGTCGCCTCTTCACTGTTGACTCTGAGACTGGTGTTTTGCGGGTATTATTTAATGAAGCTTCCAGCTGAGGACTTGTGATGTGTCTCTTTCTCAAACTAGACATTAATGTACTTGTCCTCTTTCTCAATTGTGCACCTGGGCCTACCACTCCTCGTTCTATTCTGGTTAGAGCCAGTTCTGTGAAGGGAGTACTACACAGCATTGTATGAGGTCTTCAGTTTCTTTGCAATTTCTCACATAGAATAGCCTTCATTTCTCAGAACAAGAATAGACTGACAAGTTTCAGAAGAAACATCTCTGTTTCTGGCCATTTTGAGCCTGTAATCGAACCCACAAATGCTGATGTTCCAGATACTCAACTAAGTCTAAAGAAGGCCAGTTTTATTGCTTCTTTAATCAGAACCACAGTTTTCAGCTGTGCTAACATAATTGCAGAAGGGTTTTCTAATGATCAATTAGCCTTTTAAAATGCTAAACTTGGATTAGCTAACACAATGTGCCATTGGAACACAGGAGTGATGGTTGCTGATAATGGGCCTCTGTACGCCTATGTAGATATTCCATAAAATGATCTGCCGTTTCCAGCTACAATGGTCATTTACAACATTAACAATGTCTACACTGTATTTCTGATCAATTTGTTGTTATTTTAATGGACAAAATAAGTGCTTTTCTTTAAAATGGACATTTCTAAATGACCCCAAACTGTTGAACAGTAGTGTGTATATATAAATGTATATGCACCTGTGGAACGGTTGTTAAGACACTAACAACTTACAGCCAAATCAAATCACATTTTATTGGTCACATACACAGGGTTAGAAGATGTTAATGCGAGTGTAGCAAAATGCTTGTCCTTCCAGTTCCGACCGTATAGTAATATCTAACAAGTAATCTAACAAATTCACAACAACTACCTTATACACACAAGTGTAAAGGAATGAATAAGAATATGTTCATATAAATATATGGATGAGCGATGGGCGAACGGCATAGGCAAGATGCAGTAGATGGTATAGAGTACAGTATATCGATATGAGATGAGTAATATAAGGTATGTAAACATTTTATAAAGTGGCATTGTTTAAAGTGACTAGTGAAATATGTATTACATCCAATTTTTTATTATTAAAGTGGCTAGAGATTTGAGTCAGTATGTCGGCAGCAGCCACTTAACGTCGGTCTCGGTCCCAGCTTTGATGCACCTGTACTGACCTCGCCTTCTGGCTGATAACGGGGTGAACAGGCAGTGGCTCGGGTGGTTGTTGTCCTTGATGATCTTTATGGCCTTCCACCACATCGGGGGGTGTAGATGTCCTGGAGGGCAGGTAGTTTGTCTCCGGTGATGCGTTGTCCAGATCTCACTCCCCTCTGGAGAGCCTTACGGTTGTGGGCGGAGCAGTTGCTGTACCAGGCGGTGATAAACTTCTGCTCTCAATTGTGCATCTTTAAAAGTTTGTGAGTGTTGACAAGCCCAATTTCTTCAGAGGTGTGGTTGCACCTTCTTCACCACACTGTCTGTGTGGGTGGACCATTTCAGTTTGTCTGTGATGTGTACGCCGAGGAACTTAAAACGTTCCACCTTCTCCACTACTGTCCCATCGATGTGGATCGGGGGTGCTCCCTGTTTCCTGAAGTCCACGATCATCTCCTTTGTTTTGTTGACGTTGAGTGTGAAGTTATTTTCCTGACACCACATTTCTAGGGCCCTCACCACCTCCCTGTAGGCCGTCTCGTCGTTGTTGGTAATCAAGCCTACCACTGTAGTGTCGTCTGAACTTGATGATTGAGTTGGAGGCGTGTATGGCCACGCAGTCAGGGGTGAACAAGGGAGGACAGGAGAGGGCTGAGAACACACCCTTGTGGGGCCTCAGTGTTGAGGATCAGCAGGGTGGAGATGTTGTTTCCTACCCTCACCACCTGGGGGCGGCCCGTCAGAAAGTCCAGGACCCAGTTGCACAGGGTGGGCTCGAGACCCAGGGTCTGGAGGGTACTATGGTGTTAAATGCTGGTGTTAAATGCTGAGCTGTAATCAATGAACAGCATTCTTACATAGCTATTCCTCTTGTCCAGATGGGTTAGGGCAGTGTGATTGCGATTGCGTCATCTGTTGACTTGGGGCGGTAAGCAAATTGGAGTGGGTCTAGGGTGTCAGGTAGGGTGGAGGTGATATGGTTCTTCACTAGTCTCTCAAAGCACTTCATGATGACGGAAGTGAGTGCTACGGGGCGATAGCCATTTAGCTCAGTTACCATAGCTTTTTTTGGGAACAGGAACAATGGTGGCCCTCTTGAAGCATGTGGAAACAGCAGACTGGGATAGGGATTGATTGAATATGTCCGTGAACACACCAGCCAGCTGGTCTGCGCATGCTCTGAGAACGCGGCTGGGGAAGCTGTCTGGGCCTGCAGCCTTGCGAGGGTTAACACGTTTAAATGTTTTACTCCCGTTTGCTGCAGTGAAGGAGAGCTCACCGGTTTTGGTATCGGGGCGTGGCAGTGACACTGTATTGTCCTCAAAGCGAGCAAAGAAGTTGTTTAGTTTGTCTGGGAGCAAGACATCGTGGCCCGTGACGGGGCTGGTTTTTCTTTTGTAATCCGTGATTGACTGTAGACCGTGCCACATACCTCTCATGTCTGAGCTGTTGAATTACGACTCTACTTTGTCTCTATACTGACACTTACAGCTTGTTTGATTGCCTTGTGGTGGGAATAGCTACACTGTTTGTATTCGGTCATGTTTCTGGTCACCTTGCCCTGATCCACAGTTTCTGGTTGGGGAATGTTTTAATAGACGCTTTTGGTACAACATCACCGATGCACTTGCTAATGAACTCGCTCACCGAATCAGCGTATTCGTCCACGTTGTTGTTCGACGCTATGCGGAACATATCCCAGTCCACGTGATCGACGCAATCTTGAAGCGTGGAATCCGATTGGTCGGACCAGCGTTGAACAGACCTGAGCACGGGTGCTTCCTGTTTTAGTTTCTGTCTATAGGCTGGGAGCAACAAAATGGAGTCGTGGTCAGCTTTTCCAAAAGGAGGGCGGGGGAGGGCCTTATATGCATTGTGGAAGTTAGAATAACAATGATCCAAGGTTTTGCCAGCCGGGTTGCGCAATCGATATGCTGATAAAATATAGGGAGCCTTGTTGTCAATAAAAGACTTTGACACTCAGCTTTTATTTCTTCCATCACATTCCCAGTGGATCAGAAGTTTACATACACTCAATTAATATTTGGTAACATTGCCTTTAAATTGTTTAACTTTGGTCAAACGTTTCGGGTGGCCTTCCACAAGCTTCCCACAATAAGTTGGGTGAATTTTGGCTCATTCTTCCTGACAGAGCTGGTGTAACTGAGTCAGGTTTGTAGGCCTCCTTGCTCGCACACGCTTTTTCAATTCTGCCCACACATTTTCTATAGGATTGAGTTCAGGGCTTTGTGAAGGCCACTCCAATACCTTGACTTGGTTGTCCTTAAGCCATTTTGCCACAACTTTGGAAGTACGCTTGGGGTCATTGTGCATTTGGAAGACCCATTTTCGACCAAGCTTTAACTTCCTGAGGGATGTCTTGAGATGTTGCTTCAATATATCCTCATAATTTTCCATCCTCATGATGCCATCTATTTTGTGAAGTGCACCAGTCCCTCCTGCAGCAAAGCGCCCCCAGAACATGATGCTACCACCCCCATTCATCACGGTTGGGATGGTGTTCTTCGGCTTGCATTGTGGCCAAACAGTTATATTTTGCTTTCATCAGACCAGAGGACATTTCTCCAAAAAGTATGATCTTTGTCCCCATGTGCAGTTGCAAAGCGTAGTCTGGCTTTTTTATGGAGGTTTTGGAGCAGTGGCTTCTTCCGTGCTGGGCGGCCTTTCAGGTTATGTCGATATAGGACTTGTTTAACTGTGGATATAGATACTTTTGTACCTGTTTCCTCCAGCGTCTTCACAAGGTCCTTTGCCGTTGTTCCTGGATTGATTTGCACTTTTCACACCAAAGTACGTTCATCTCTACGAGACAGAACGCGTCTCCTTCCTGAGCGGTATGACTGTTGCGTGGTCCCATGGTGTTTATACTTGCGTACTATTGTTTTGACAGATGAACGTGGTACCTTCAGGTGTTTGGAAATTGCTCCTAAGGATGAACCAGACTTGTGGAGGTTTACAATTTTTTTTCTGAGGTCTTGGCTGATTTCTTGTGATTTTCCCATGATGTCAAGCAAAGAGGCACTGAGTTCGAAGGTAGGCCTTGAAATACATCCACAGGTACACCTCCAATTGACTCAAATGATGTCAATTAGTTTATCAGAAGCTTGTAAAGCCATGTCATCATTTTCTGGAATATTCCAAGCTGTTTAAAGGCACAGTCAATTTAGTGTATGTAAACTTCTGACTCACTGGAATTGTGATACAGTGAATTACAAGTGAAATAATCTGTCTGTATAAACAATTGTTGGAAAAAATTACTTGTGTCATGTACAAAGTAGATGTCCTAACAGACTTGCCAAAATTATAGTTTGTTAACAAGAAATGTGTGGAGAGGTTGAAAAATGAGTTTTAATGACTCCAACCTAATTGTATGTAAACTTCCGACTTCAACTGTATATACATTAGCAAAAATGAATAAAAACCCGTTTTTACTTTGTCATTATGGGGTATTGTGTGTCGATTAATGAGGGGGAAAAAAACAATTTAATACATTTCAGAATAAGGCTGTAACGTAACAAAATGTGGAAAAAGTTAATAATTTGCAAATAAATTCATTACAAATCCTACAATGTGATTTTCTGGATTTTTTCTCCTCACTTTGTCTGTCATAGTTGAAGTGTACCTATGATGAAAATTACAGGCCTCTCATCTTTTTAAGTGGGAGAACTTACACAATTGTTGGCTGACTAAATACTTTTTTTGCCCCACTGTACTTGTAGTTTATGAAGCATGTGACAAACAACATTTGCTTTTGAGGTTAGGTTAGTCCTATAATACATCTATAATACAACACTCAATGCCAAAGAGATGAGAGCACATATATCTACTGGAGTTTAGAGACAAAATAAAATGTCACACCTAAAATGATTTTGTCACCCACCCGCAGAGGAGAGAAAGAAAGGAAGGAGGGAATGAAAGAAAAAAGATGTATTAAACAAGTGTGAGTCTCCTGTTGTTTTTGAATGGCATGAGTTATCCCTGGGGGTTATCTTGGGAGCGTGTGGGTGGTGAAACTGCCTCCGTGATATGGTGCTGTTCTGTGATCGCTGTTTAAGAGAAACCAATTGAACTCAACAGGAACTGTCGTCCATTTTAACCTGCCTATGTCCCTGCGCACAGGACATCAGTGATAGCTAAATCCCCATAGCGTTGAGATCGGAAGTAACTAGATAGTACATTTTTTTCCTACTTGAGGGTCAAGATTTAGGGTTAGTGGTTGAAATTGTGGTACACGGTAAGAAAGCATTGTAGTTCTATCTGCTCCTTCATGGCTAGATGGTGAAGACCAGGACTAAACCATTATTTAAATGGAGATTCACCATATTGAGCAATCCTTTTAGTCCAGGACTAGGCTTAATCTGTGTCAAGGAAACCAGCCCATAGATTCACAGTGGACGAAGTAAATAAGTGGATGGTAAATGAAGCACCATGAACACCCTGAGGCTCAGCACAGCCTCTAATTAGCACTGGCATGTTTATGGGCTCCTAGGCAGCTCTTCAATGGAGCACGGACAGCCAGCTAACTCCCTCTTTCTCTCTCTCTCTCTCTGTCTCTGTCTCTCTCTCTCTCTGTCTCTCTCTGTCTCTCTCTCTCTCTCTCTCTCTCTCTCTCTCTCTCTCTCTCTCTCTCTCTCTCTCTCTCTCTCTCTCTCTCTCTCTCTCTCTCTTTGTTACATATTTAGCATAGTTTAGGTCTATACAGTACCAGTCAAAAGCTTTGACACACCTACTCATTCCAGGATTTTGAGAGAATGCGAAGAGTTTGCAAAGCTGTCATCAAGGCAAAGGGTCGCTACTTTGAAGAATCTCATACAAATATATTTGGACTTGTTTTTAACATTTTTTTGGTTACTACATGATTCCATATGTGTTATTTCATAGTTTTGATGTCTTCGTTATTACTCTACAATGTAGATAATAGTCCAAATAAATAAAAACTCTTGAATGAGTAGGTGTGTCCAAACTTTTGACTGGTACTGTATGTCCATACCCCGGCATGATATATTGACCCCGGCACCGCCGAAGTGTTCGGCATCTGTCAACAGCCAGACCAAAACTGTGATACGAGAGGTCTCACCAAGAAACCACAACCCCCCACATCCATCTCTGGAGAAATATTATAATATATATTTTTTGACAAGCGGAAACAACTGTGTCCATGCACTCTGTTTGATTAGCTGCTGATGTTATTGATGGTATTGATAGTGTGCCTTAGACTAGAGCGTCTCAGTCTGGTAGTCATATGGGACCTGGGTCATTGATGTCTCTTCATGGCCTGTAGGACCGGTAACATCAAATAAAAGCCCCGTAACTACAGAAAGGATGGCCACTCATCCCTATAGATCTGAAAAGACCGCATTTGGTCCATCGATCTTATCCAGATATCTATACTTGAGATCAGGGGTGTCAAACTGCAGTCCTAAAGGGCCACGGCGTCTGCTGGCTTTCCTCTCTCCCTCCGGCGCTATATTGATTACTTGCCACTGATTGGCTAGTGTCTACACTCCTGGTTTCTAGGGTCTAAATCAGGCCAAACAGGTCTAGAGTGATACAAGTCAGTATTTGACATCCATCCCATGTCGAAGGATGTCGGGAGATGAAGTGGAAACTGGCCACTAGGGGCAACGGTGAGCAGTGGTTTTGCTCAGATCGTTTGGATACTATCAAATCCAGTGATAGAAAGTTGTTATTGAGCTTTTTGTTTAAAGCCTATCCCAAACCTTAACCCTTACCTTAACCGTTTGAAGTTAATAACTGAACTTAACCCTAATGTTAAAAATATAGTTAAGGCCTAAACTTAACCTTAACACTTTGAAATGTGTCGTTTGAGAAACATGGATGAATGCCTAATTCTGACGTGAGACTGTGAGAGCTGGTTGAATCAAGTACCAATCAAAATGAGAGAATGAAACCCTTTCTGTGGCCCTCCAGTTGTTGAGTTGGAGCCCCCTGCTTTAGATTCTCAAGTGCTTAATACGCCACCAATGAAATCAATATTATCCAAGTCTGTGATGTGAGTATGGGTCTGTATGCTTTTTTTTTCAGGTAAAGTGCATCACTTTTTAATGTATTTGCATCCAACCCAAATTCATGTACCGACATGCTTTTATTTCAATTGAATATCTGGATACATCAACTCAACATTTTAAGCATTATTTATTGTAGCATAACACCCATCATATTCCTGGCTTACGATATTTATGCTGCGTGTGGCGTATAATCAATACCATCTAAATAAACTTGAGTGGTGTGGAAATGTGTGTGTTCTGGAGGAGAATCATTCATCCAGCCATTTTAGGCCCATAGGCAGGCAGGCAGTCAGTCTCTCAAACGACCGGCCGTCACCTGACCATTAATATAAAATAGTGTCCTTCTAGTCTAGTGACTCTTATGCTGTTTTGTCATTGATTTTCATAAGTAGAATAAAAGTACTGGACACCAGCCAGATTGCTATTAGATGCATAACTTTTGCAAGTTGCAACATCGTCAGTCTATTTTTGGAAGTTGTGTGTGTGTGTGTGTGTATGCGTGCGTGCGTGAGTGCGTGTGTGTGCATATAGGCTGACAGTCATGAGTTCAGTAGTATGCTGTCTGTACAGGCCAGAGTTGAGATGACGGGTCTCATAGGAACCCTTCAAGACCATATTAATGACCACGGACACACACACACAGTCAGTGATGCATAGCTAAGTAATATGCCTCTCTCGGTGCTCTATCATGAGAGATGAGGACCAGAGAACAAACAGGGCAATTTTATAATCCCCTCAAACCTCCAAGGGCTTACCCTGCTCTCTCCATCTTCTCCTCTGTCCACCCCACTATCATTCTCTCCCATCTCTTCCTGTTGTTCTCGTTTCTCCTCCCTCTCTGCTATTCTCGCTTCACACTCTTTTTTCCCCCTTCCTCTCTCCTGCTCACTCCATTCCCCCCTGCCTCTCTTCCTCCTCTTTTTTCTCTCCTTGTCTCTCGCGCTCCCTCTTTTCCCGCTTCCTTTACGTCTCTCGCCTTCTCGTGACCTCTCCTGCGTTCTCATTCCATCCTGCTTTCCGTCCTCCTCCCTGTGCTGGGAGAGGAGAGAGAGAAGAGGAGAAACAGTCTCTCCTCTGGTCTGTTTCACACCAAACCTGTGATTAGCTGCAGACCGCCGCTCTCTCCTCCTGACCCCATCCGCCTCTCCTTCTGCCTTGTTTTCTTCCCCCTTTTTCTTTTTCTTTCTCTCATTAGCAGGCCTTTAACACTGCAGACCACTTTTCTATAACCTCAACAGACACACACACACACACACTTGGAACACCTCTTAAGAAACACAGAGGACATGCACAGCTGGGTAGCATCTGTATGTCGTACAGGGGTTGAACTAAAGGCTACTCAGACGGGCCAGTGATCCCATCCTCTACACTAAGCAGGAAATAGCTATGTTCTTGGCATGAACTTCATGTGGTTGAAATTGGTTAATTCGGATGGAATCCCAGTGTAGAACACAACCAGAGAGCGGGCCGTCGCAACTAAGAATCATTCATCCGTTCTGCTACTGCTCTCTCCACCACCCCAACTCTCTTTCTCTCTCTCTCTCTCTCTCTCATTCAATTTCTCCCTCCTATCTCTCTCTCTCTCTCTCTCGTTTCCTCTTCCAGTTTCTCTCTCCTATCTCTCTCTCTCTCTCTCTCGCTTCCTCTTCCAGTTTCTTTCTCCTGTCTCCTCCTCTCTCTCAGGGGCAGATACCGCACAGTGGGAAACAGGTCGTAAAATTAGACCCAGAAACTAAGAGCACATCTTGCTGTGACATATACAGGCTCATTTTACAACCAGCTTATGAAATCTTTGCCCTTTTACACGGTTTCTTTATGTCTTCACTCAGTCTCAAACTGGCGACTGGTTTAAAATGCCTTGTTAGACCAAGAGGTTAAAGAGGTATGTTCTGATGGTTCTCTCTGTGTGTGTGTGTGTGTGTGTGTGTGTGTGTGTGTGTGTGTGTGTGTGTGTGTGTGTGTGTGTGTGTGTGTGTGTGTGTGTGTGTGTGTGTGTGTGTGTGTGTGTGTGTGTGTGTGTGTGTGTGTGTGTGTGTGTGTGTGTGTGTGTTGGTATAATATTTGTAATTGAAGTAGTAGGTGTTTAAAGTAGGACATGTTGTCAAAGGGCAGAATGTGCTAAACATAATAGACTGTGAAACATACCACTGCGCCCTCAAAACACTCCACTCAGAGCAAAGGGACTTTTTATTTGACTTGCTTCTCCCCTGTTTTCACTTTCCCAGCAATGTGTGTGTGAGAGAGAGATTTACACATGTGTAGAGTAGCGGGGTAACAGGCACTTAAGCTTGGGCTTGGGGAGTGAAAGGGCAGGACCTCCTCTCGTTAACTTTCTAAAACACTCCGACAATCAATGCCCCTTCCTGTAAACCTCCTCGGTCTATCTCTCACTCTTTTGCTCTCTCTCTCTCTCTCTCTCTCTCTCTCTCTCTCTCTCTCTCTCTCTCTCTCTCTTACTGTCTCGCTTTCTCTCTCACACGCGACCACGTACTCCTCCAATATCCTCCCACCGCCGATCCAAGTGTTTTGTGACATTGAAATTAGGAAGGTTTCAGTCTCAGTATTTGATTTATTTAACAGCCCATGGTCATGACCTGGTTTTAATTGGTAAAGTGTGTTTTTGACATGTCTGGTAAATCTATTCATGAGTTTGAATTTGAATGTAACGTTTTAATGGGGTTTGGCAAAACTCATCCATCTGCATCTAAAAAGCCTGTTTACATAGAACATGACATGTTGTAATTTAGAAATGGCCGTACTGTAGCTTTAACAATGAGAGTGTCTTATTATTCTCTGGTCAATCCCGTCGTTTGCATAATGTTACATCACAGTTTGTTAATATCAATGTATTTCAGAACTTCTGACGGACATGCACACATGTTCGGAAAGTTGAGTGTATCTACTACACACACACACACACACACACACACACACACACACACACACACACACACACACACACACACACACACACACACACACACACACACACACACACACACACACACACACACACACACACACACACACACACACACACACACACACACACACACAAAACAAGACGTCTTCTTCATTGAATCCCACCTCTCTGGTAACTGACACCGTATTTAAATGAAGATATTTGCCCGTTGATTTAACAAGACCGCAGTGATTAATCTTCTACAATGTCATGACGGTGAAGTAGTAAATCTAAATTAGTCCCCACAACAAACGCTACAGCTGGACATTAATTCCGCATTAGAAACATCTGAAAACTAAGGCTAATCAAGGCAGGGGACACTGGAGTTCACATGAGCCACAATGTTCACAACCCGCACATCATCAATCAGCAGAGGGGGGTGAGAGAGAGAGAAAGCTTCTGTTGATCTGAAAATAACTATATGAATGTTGGGACAAAGCTAAGGAACTTAAACTCTCTCTGCAGTTCATTTTTCTAATGGAAGCCGACGTTCTTAATCAGATGTTAATCCCTTAATCAGATAAGAGAACCCTGCTTTATGAAGTTTAAAATTGGCACACACACACACACACACACACACATGCTCACACACAGGATTACACACGCACACTTAAAGGTGGTGAGTGATCCTTTAGGGACAGCTGATTAATAAGTCCAGTCGTGATGCAATCTCCATCTTTATTAAAATGTTGAAAGCTAAGAGGTGCATATCTGCACACACACTGGACTGACTTACTGACCACACAAATGGGGGGGGGGAGAATAGGAAGATAGGAGCAATGTTGGCCCAAGAATAATGAACAAAACGAGTGCAGATGGCCATAGCAGATGGTTTCATTTCTGCCCCTCCATTGATGGGAGGCCCAGGGCTGCCACTGGGGCTTATGGGTAATGGATATTACATCGCTGAGCGCAGTGACCATCCTCTGGACAGAGAGGAGGTGGATGAAGTCACCTATTCATGGGTTGCACCCCCATTACTTGGTCACGTCACACCATTAAGAACATTCTAAAGACACCTCAGCCATACTGACTCCCAAGATGTTGCCCAGTCATTCTGAACGGGGGCTAATGACTTTTTAGTCTAAATTAGACTATAGTGGCCTGGAAATACAATGACATTGCTAGAAGTAGGAAAATAATTTGTAGGAAACAACTTTGCCATCATTATGACATTTAGCTAGCAAGGTTTGTCAAAATGACCTAACAATGCTAACGTTAGCTAGCAAAGTTTGTCAAATTGACCTAGCAATGCAAACGTTAGCTAGCAAACTTTGTCAAAATGACCTAGCAATGCTAATGTTAGCTAGCAATAATGCTTCCCTCAATCTTAGCGAGCAAGCTAACGTTATACAAAATATTTTCCTACTAATTATTTGCCTCCTTTAGAAATGTCATTGTATTGTAATCTTCATCAACGTCAATTGACAACATATTGAGTAGAGAAAAAAAATATTGTGACGGAATATGTAACCCATGAATAGACACTAATTCAAAATCAGTTTAGCAACTTCCCTCCTCATGGTTTATGTGAGAATTTACAGAGGGTTTGCTGATTCTAGATTTGTGCTTGGGAATTTCTACATGGAGCTGAGAATGAGTGGTGTCGAAACTGCCGTTGATACAAAGGGATCGATGAAGATGATGTCAATTGCAAACTATATATAAATGTCAAAACTCTAAATCTGTACTTACAATAGATTGATTCTGTCTACAGCAACATAATAGTTCCCAACTCAATATATTGTGTGTGTGTGTGTGTGTGTGTGTGTGTGTGTGTGTGTGTGTGTGTGTGTGTGTGTGTGTGTGTGTGTGTGTGTGTGTGTGTGTGTGTGTGTGTGTGTGTGTGTGTGTGTGTGTGTGTGTGTGTGTGTGTGTTCACTGGCAATGGTTTGTATGCAAAGGGCCGTGCACAGACCTTTCACGTGCCATAATTGACTTACATAATTCAAATCTTGAAATTCACAACATACCAAATGCCTCTGTGGTGAACATTTAAAACAAAAATAGCATAGGCCTATTTATTTCTGCAACAACACACTCACTGATAACAAACTGTAAGCAAGCTGGTTAGAGTGCCTCCTAAACACATGATTGACATTGGCGAAAGAGGGTGGCCTATCAGCTGATCATTGGCGTTGATGATCGATGTGAATCAATAGCTAGCTCGATTTCTTTTACTGATTGTGATATATCATCAATGCTTGTATCAAATAAGAACTGCATAATATAATATTCATAATTGTCTAACTCATGGCTGGCAGGTGATTGGCTTGTGTGGATATTGTAGTATATGGTGGTTAGCTGTGTCCTGACATACATGTGCAACTCCTGACTGAAGAAGGGATGGAGTTCGGGTCGGAGGTTCGTTGATGCAGCCGCTCCTCTCTATCTTTCTGCCTCTCTCTCTGCTGCATGTACTGTGTCAGTCAACCAGACCTAATATTGATGATGATGTAGGTCAAATGAAGTGCTATCAAGTGTAAATCAAATGTTATGCTGCTGTGGCAGTACTGTTGATATTTAAACTAGGCAGCTGGCTACGCAACACTCGACCAGTGACCCCATCTCTCAAGCTATGCATGTTTGGATACAGGACACGACTTGCAGGAGGTTGGTTCTGAACAATGACAAAAAATGTATACAAAAAAATATTTTTTTCCCCTGTCACTGCACATGCATGTGTATGCAGGATAAAGCATGTGCCTGTGTATGCAGGATAAAGCATGTGCCTGTGTATGCAGGATAAAGCATGTGCCTATGTATGCAGGATAAAGCATGTGCCTGTGTATGCAGGATAAAGCATGTGCCTGTGTTTGCAGGATAAAGCATGTGCCTGTGTATGCAGGATAAAGCATGTGCCTGTGTATGCAGGATAAAGCATGTGCCTGTGTATGCAGGATAAAGCATGTGCGTGTGTATGCAGGATAAAGCACTTGTCTGTGTATGCAGGATAAAGCATGTGCGTGTGTATGCAGGATAAAGCACTTGTCTGTGTATGCAGGATAAAGCACGTGCCAGTGTATGCAGGATAAAGCACATGTCTGTGTATGCAGGATAAAGCACGTGCCTGTGTATGCAGGATAAAGCACATGTCTGTGTATGCAGGATAAAGCATGTGCCTGTGTATGCAGGATAAAGCACTTGTCTGTGTATGCAGGATAAAGCACTTGTCTGTGTATGCAGGATAAAGCACGTGCCAGTGTATGCAGGATAAAGCACGTGTCTGTGTATGCAGGATAAAGCACGTGCCTGTGTATGCAGGATAAAGCACTTGTCTGTGTATGCAGGATAAAGCACTTGTCTGTGTATGCAGGATAAAGCACGTGCCAGTGTATGCAGGATAAAGCACATGTCTGTGTATGCAGGATAAAGCACGTGCCTGTATATGCAGGATAAAGCACTTGTCTGTGTATGCAGCATAAAGCACTTGCCTGTGTATGCAGGATAAAGCACTTGTCTGTGTATGCAGCATAAAGCACTTGTCTGTGTATGCAGGATAAAGCGCTTGCCTGTGTATGCAGGATAAAGCACTTGTCTTTGTATGCAGGATAAAGCACGTGCCAGTGTATGCAGGATAAAGCACATGCCTGTGTATGCAGGATAAAGCAATTGTCTGTGTATGCAGGATAAAGCACATGCCTGTGTTTGCAGGATAAAGCATGTGTCTGTGGATGCAGGATAAAGCACGTGCCAGTGTATGCAGGATAAAGCACATGTCTGTGTATGCAGGATAAAGCACGTGCCTGTGTATGCAGGATAAAGCACTTGTCTGTGTATGCAGGATAAAGCACTTGTCTGTGTATGCAGGATAAAGCACGTGCCAGTGTATGCAGGATAAAGCACCTGTCTGTGTATGCAGGATAAAGCACGTGCCTGTGTATGCAGGATAAAGCATTTGTCTGTGTATGCAGCATAAAGCACTTGCCTGTGTATGCAGGATAAAGCACTTGTCTGTGTATGCAGCATAAAGCACTTGTCTGTGTATGCAGGATAAAGCGCTTGCCTGTGTATGCAGGATAAAGCACTTGTCTTTGTATGCAGGATAAAGCACGTGCCAGTGTATGCAGGATAAAGCACATGCCTGTGTATGCAGGATAAAGCAATTGTCTGTGTATGCAGGATAAAGCACATGCCTGTGTTTGCAGGATAAAGCATGTGTCTGTGGATGCAGGATAAAGCACTTGTCTGTGTATGCAGGATAAAGAAAGTGCCTGTGTATGCAGGATAAAGCACTTGTCTGTGTATGCAGGATAAAGCACTTGTCTGTGTATGCAGGATAAAGCACGTGCCAGTGTATGCAGGATAAAGCACATGTCTGTGTATGCAGGATAAAGCACGTGCCTGTGTATGCAGGATAAAGCACTTGTCTGTGTATGCAGCATAAAGCACTTGTCTGTGTATGCAGGATAAAGCGCTTGCCTGTGTATGCAGGATAAAGCACATGCCTGTGTATGCAGGATAAAGCACTTGTCTGTGTATGCAGCATGAAGCACTTGCCTGTGTATGCAGGATAAAGCACATGCCAGTGTATGCAGGATAAAGCACTTGCCTGTGTATGCAGCATTTGGCACTTGCCTGTGTTGCAGGATAAAGCACTTGTCTGTGTATGCAGGATAAAGCATGTGCCTGTGTATGCAGGATAAAGCACTTGCCTGTGTATGCAGGATAAAGCACTTGCCTGTGTATGCAGGATAAAGCACATGCCTGTGTATGCAGGATAAAGCACTTGCCTGTGTATGCAGGATAAAGCACTTGCCTGTGTATGCAGGATAAAGCATCTGCCTGTGTATGCAGGATAAAGCATATGTCTGTGTTTGCAGGATAAATACTATTTTCAGAGCAACACAGCTGTAATTAGAGCTTTGATTTGAATGTCATACCTTATGCTGGATTTATGAACACACACACACACACACAGAGATCTTAAAATAGCATTTGAACAAATTCAGGACCTGAAAAAAGTACTGACTTCCAAAAATAAATAAATGTTTTCCTACCTTTTCAGGACATACAGTTTAAATATTAGGACATTGGGGTCCTGATATTGTAGGAAATCAAGCACACACACACAGAGCTTTTTCCTCCCAATGTGCTAGTGGAGCCATTCCTCCTGCTCTCCCAAAGACAGCCCAGCAATTTGCCTTAATCCATATTGACTGTTCCTGAATGACCTCATTCCATAGGGTCCAGGACTAGGGATTTACTTGGAGACAGCCACTCTAAACAACCTGATATAACTTCTACCCTGTGTGTGTGTGTGTGTGTGTGTGTGTGTGTGTGTGTGTGTGTGTGTGTGTGTGTGTGTGTGTGTGTGTGTGTGTGTGTGTGTGTGTGTGTGTGTGTGTGTGTGTGTGTGTGTGTGTGTGTGTGTGTGTGTGTGTGTGTGTGTGTGTGTGTGTGTGTCTAAAGCTTGTCCGTATCAGTCTTTGACATGATAAATGATGCTGGGATGTGAAGTCTAAGATAAGCCAACCCACAATGAGTCCCAAGGTGGCTGAGTGGAGAAGTGAACGTCTCTTTCTCACAATCATTTGTTAGTCCAACCTACACAGGGTCGTCAATGCTAGCACAAGCATATATTTTAACTGTTTGTTCAATTGTGCAATAGAGGTAACAAAAATCCCTCCTCTTAAACCAGAGGCTGTAAAAACATCCACACATAGACAGAGGGGGAAATCATTAGGTGGAGGAGGCCAGCTCACAAACAAATCCTTTCTCGCCTGCAGACAGTTTCTCTCGCTTTTATGTGTGTGTCCATGTCAGTGTGTGTGGGTTTTTATACCACCAGCTTTGTACATTCTTATTCCTTTTCTTAATTAATGGTGTGCCTCTGGGATTACTGTGTGGTGTGTATCTTCACTGTCTATCCCTGTGTCTCCCCCGCCACTAAGCTGGGTGTGAGAGAGCTTATACACACACACACTCAAACACCGACACACAGGTACACACAGGTACACCCGCGCACACTACACTGTACACGCAAGCAGTGTGCAGCATGTAAACACACAGATGTTTACCTGTAACCTGAGTCCTCACAGGGTAACAGCTAAAAAAGAAAAAGGAAAAAAAGAAGGCCACCCTTTGAGAGATGACAATGTAACTAACCAGCCCAAATGCCGTAGCAATATAGCAATACAGCATATCATATCCTCAATGATCAATGCTAGGATTCTGTTCATTTTTTAAGACAAGAGACCACATCCTCACCCCCCCCCATCCTTCCTGAGCTACAATGCATTGTCAATTAAGCCCCACGTTATTGTCTAACCTTTCAGCGTCCTTTGTTAGCCTGCCACGACGGTGACCTTTTTAGCCACTGCTCCCTTGTTGCTGTCTAACTTTTCCCACAAACGCTTTTCAATCTGTCGTCGGCTATACAACCACAGGCAAATTATGTGGAAAGGGTTTTTGGTGGGGTTTCGTGCGTTCTGCCCCTGCAATCCCCACGGTCTGATTCACTAAACTATAGAAATTGTATTAATAATAACCTGTACATGCACACGCGCGCGCTCACACAAAGGTTTTTCCCCCCAGAGCTATTGAGATGCGTGTGTTTTAATTTGGGTGTTTCACAAGAGAGCCAGCAAAGCCACTGCATTAGAGTGGAGACCGCCATTCCTCTATGCGTTGCCTCTTTCACTCACCCCATCCTGTCCTGCCTACATCACAAGGGATCCCTGATTTAAGAGCGTTGGGCCCGTAAACCTAAACGTCGCCGGTTCGAATCCCTGAGCAGACTGTATGAAAATCTGTATATTTGTCTTGAGCAAGGTACTTGGCCGGGGCTGCTCCTGTAAGTCGCTCTGAATAAGAGCGTCTGCTAAATGACTAAAATGTAAATGTAAATACCTTGTACACACACACTCACACACACATAAAGGCATAAATTAGCACAAAAATTACACACACACACACACGGGCCTTTGGATTACCGTGAGGAGAATACTAGCTGATTCAAGTTCATTCTAGCAAAGCAACATTAGACATGCCATGCTGTCATTGTTTCACATGCCATTGTTTAAATCTCTTAGGTTTGTCGGACCGTGAACAGTCTCTGTGGCTTAGGCCTGTGAGTAGGGAGAGAAAAGTCAGCCTACACATGGAACGTAGCTACTGTAGCTGACACAGCAATGGATGACAGCAATATTGGACATACAAATCACAGTTATGAGAATAATAGAGCTATATAGTTTACATATTTGGTTATAAAGTCATAAGAGTGTCCAACAGCAATATTTTGATTGTGTAAATAGAAACACTCCATCTCTCCCTTGCTCCCCATATTCTTCTCCCACACTCCCCCCTCCCTCTTTCTCTCAAGCGCCTTCGTTCCTCCTCTCCCTCTTTCCCTCTCGCTCGCCAGCTCCCCATCACCCAGAGGGTCTTGTACAAGCGTGTTGAACCCATCAGAGGGCTGTCATCAGTGCCTGTGTTCCTGCATCACCCATGGCAGGTGGTCCTCTGTGCTGCCTGTCTGACTGCCTGTCTGACTGCCTGTCTGTGTGTCTGGCCTTGGGAGAGAGAGAATGCTTTTGCATACTTCACACAACTGTGTCAATGAGCGAGTAGGGGCATGTTCACAATCATTTATCAATGTTTCCTCAACATGATTCACACCCCCAGTTTCATCCTGTTCCCTGTGGATGTAATTGTGATTGACACAAAGTGTGGAGATGTGGTGAGAATGTGTTTCGTCTTTCAGCTCCTAAGATGTGAATCATATCATACCCGTGAAGACGTGAATCATGCCTGTATGTAGATTGGGGAATATACTGTGTTCCCTTGCAAGTCTATGTAAATACCCTGTTCTGTACGGGGAATATATAATTTATTTACCAAAACATGACTGATGCACTTCCACATACAGTATACTGTAAATGTCCTCTGAGGCACAAATCATGCCACAGAAATGCATGTTAGTTGCACATGTCTGTTTATGCAGCTATCAAAGTATGTATTGTATATTAGCCAACCATTTGCTTTTTAGTAATGTAATTGTAGGGTATTTTTTAAATATCCTGCACAGGGGATGTACTGTATATCAGCGGATGTACAATGCCACAGAAAGTTATTTAATCATGCATGTATTTACAGGTAGATGGAGACATATGTTGTTGAGATAGTAAGCCTATGTGAACCCATCCACACAAAAACAGACAGTTGACTTTACTCGTGAGAAAAATGTCCATGTTATTTACTGTGAATCGTCACTTTAACCATGCTAGTGTATGTACTTGAACCATTGGTATTGTGTTACATCTCCACATTAAATGTGATTTGTACATGTATAGATCCATACTATGATTTACACACCACTGGGGTTGAAATTCTGTTGATTGGTCAGAATTCTGTTGATTTAAGTATAGGGTAATGAGTCGGAGGGGAGATCAAAATGGCCGCCAAGGTGTGAGAACCAATGCATGAAACGTTTGTTTGAAACTAAAATAGTTCAGTGAATGTGCTTTTAAAACCTGTTACTGGACTACTCTCACATAAGCCTTGTTGCATACAATCTTTCGTTAAGGTTTATGGTTTCTGTCGCTGCTACTCTTTTACTGTCATTTCATTACCAATCAAAGCTATCATCTGATGCGTAATGTGCTTAGTTTTTTGCGACATTTGTGCACATTCATACGCTTACTGTCGGCAGACTGCTTGCCGTTCTCCTGTCTTTTTGTTTCCTCCTCTCTTTCTTTCTCCTCCTGAACCCTCTCCGTGTCCTCCTCCCTCCATAATAACTCCCAATCATATGGAACTCCTCCCCTCTACACCTCCCTCTCCTCCCTACAGTACATCCTCTTCTCCCTCCCCCCTCCGTGTCGCACCATTATTTCCTCTCCGAGTAGCAGACTGTATGGGTACCACACTGTGTAACACAATCCCAATCATATCACCGCCTTCTCCCTTCTCCTACCTCTCCTTCCTCTTCCTCCCTCTTTCTTCCCCCTCTCTCTTTGTAGCACCGTTATTCCTTCTCTCCTAGTAGCTGAGTCAATGGGTCCCATGCAGTGTAACACAAGCCCAATCATATCAGCGTGCTAATCACTGTTCCAACGGGACAATACACCTCACACGGCTCACCACAGTCACCAGATATTAGAGACGGGGCCGCGCGCTAAAATCTGATTTGTAACGCTTCACCCGTGGTGCTGGCTGCGTTTCATCAGGCAGGGGAGATAGTTAAAGACTTGAAACGGAGAGGAACGCGATCCACATTCCCCCGAGGGCGGATAATTAGCGTGCACTGCTTTCCACGCGACTGTTCCTAACTGTGTCATTGGAGTCGCCAGCTGCTGCGATACTTGAATAGTTTCTTTTAACTAGTGTTTAAAAAAAACAGTCAGAAGGGCAAATTCAACCCTCTTTTTTTGTCTTGGCTGTTTTGTTGTGAAGCTTTTGAATAACAACAAAAACAGTTATTATTCGGAGTGAAACTTTAGAAAAAAGAGAAGGGCTCTGTGTTTTGTGGCGAGAGATGACTTCATGGCGAGGACTTCTAAAAACCGTTTTCCTATAATTACATAAACGATTGATTCTAAAGCAGTTCAGTAACTAACAGCCCTTGAAACAGTGTTTAGAGTTTCACAAAACGAGAAATTAATGCGAGACACATCAAGAGCGGCTGTTTATAATGCAAATGATTTGGGTGAAAAGTGTTGATTGGCACCAGAGTCCCTGAGGCAATGACATCCATCTAACACAGCCAGAGACCTCTCTCTCTAACAGGCCTATCCATTAGATCTCTCTCTGCTCAATCATCCCAGAGGAACCTGACCCCACGTACTCGCACTCACGCATGCGCACATGCACAAACACACAGACACACACAGAGGACTCACCCTCTCTGTCAGCAAATGTCAATGCTAATTATGACACCCTCCGAGCCTCCATTTAGGCTGTTTGACACAGACAGATATATCAGAGAAAGGGAAAGGGAGCTCGACACCCCCTGCTCCTATGAGACTGCTGTCCTGAGTCTGGAAGTAATTGCTCCAATATCCTGTCTCCTGGTTGGATGCACGGTGTTGACATGTTGGTATTAAGGGCATATTGTGGCAGTTTACTGGGGCATCACATATACAGTACCAGTCAAAAGTTTGGGCACACCTACTCATTCCAGGGTTTTTCTTTATTTTTTTTACTATTTTCTACATTGTAGAATAATAGTTAAGACATCAGGAAAATAAAAAAATAAGCAAAGACCAGCGACAGTCCATCATTACTTGAAAACTTCTTCGGGATCGGTGTCCCATCCACGGGATGGTTGAGATAACGTAGGCTAATGCGATTAGCATGAGTTTGTAAGTAACAAGAACATTTCGCAGGACATATCTGATATTGGCCAAAAACTTACATTTGTGTTAATCTGACTGCACTGTCCAATTTACAGTAGCTACTGTTCCCACTGTGAAGCATGGAGGAGGAGGTGTGATGTGTGGGGGTGCTTTGCTGGTATTGCTGTATTTAGAATTCAAGGCACACTTAACCAGCATGGCTACCACAGCAATATGCAGCGATATGCCATCCCATCTGGTTTGCGCTTAGTGGGACTATCACTTGTTTTTCAACAGGACATTGACCTGTACACACCTCCAGGCTGTTTAAGGGCTATTTGACCAAGAAAGAAAGTGATGGAGTGCTGCATCAGATGACCTGGCCTCCACATTCAACCAATCTCAACACAATTGAGATGGTTTGGGATGAGTTGGACCACAGAGTGAAGGAAAAGCAGCCAATAAGTGCTCAGCATATGTGAGAACTACTTCAAGACTGTTGGAAAAGCATTCCACGTTAAGTAGGTTGAGAGAATACCAAGAGTGTGCAAAGCTGTTATCAAGGCAAAGGGTGGCTTCTTTAAAGAATCTAAAATATATATTGTTTAACACTTTATTGGTTACTACATGATTCCATATGTGTAATGTCATAGTTATGATGTCTTCACTATTATTCTACAATGTAGAAAATAGTAAAAATACAGAAAAACCCTTGAATGAGTAGGTGCATCTCCTGAGACCATACATCATAGCTTTCATTGGTAGGGCTACACTGTAATGGTGACTTTTTCCTTATGACCTGACCAGGAGAACCAAGGGCTATAACCAGGTTATTAATACCAGGGCCAAGAGTTTTTCAGGTATTACAGAGTTGCATCAAGTAATAAAAATCAGATTCTATTAAATAAATGCTTATGTGATGAAAGATGCGTATCTCTTGTAGTCCCCCTGATATAGTTACTGTGTAAATAGGTAATGACACCAATACATCAAACTATTTCCTGAGAGGGAAAAGTCACAGTGATGGCTGAGGAGTGGTTCGACCATGTTGCCAGCTGTGTGTTAGGAGGAGCTGATCTGCCATGATCGCAGTCCATCACATCAGTTTCCTACCATAGCCAAAGTGGGGAACTATGCAGTGAGCTCACATCTCCTGCTTCATATCATGGGAGCATCGGGAACGGTATGATGACATCATAGGACAGTGAACAGAATGAAGACATCACCATGCAAGTGGGGACCAGAAAAGGCTTTGGGTGTTTCTCTTCTGGACACTGCATTAGCATGTGCAGTAACTCTCGCTGTATGACAGTATAATTTTGGTGCTGGTTTGTGCGTGTGAATCCATCATCCATTACTTAAGCTAAATTCAACACTTTCTCATGACATTCCCTGTATTCCAAACTGTGTGCCTGTGCTAGATCTGCACGTTCTCTCACTCCTGATTCTCACTGGTGACGATTACTCAAGCTAAAACTCCTAAATCATTTTTTTTTAAATTCAACAAAGAAAACCTTTTGAAAATATATTTTTCCAGAAGCAACACGTGCGCGTGTGTGCGTGAGTGTGATTACCAGATTGGCACAGATGCAGTTGCTGCAGGCTCAAAATCGCTCTTCTTTCCTCCCATTAAAAATGACAAATTAAGAATAAGGCAAGGAAATAGGCTATCAGGGACACTGAGTGACATCTATAGAAGGAGGATTACTCTGGTGTCAGGCTCTATATGAATGTTCTCACATTAAAACAACTATGGAGGAACGCAGCCCTCAATTGAGGTCCTTACAAATAAGGACATGAATGAAACTAGGCTCTTCCTTCGGGTCACTTCCTCCTAATGTTATCAACCACCCACATGGACGCCATGCTAGAAAGCTTTTCCTCCATCCTATTGACTCGCACTAAGAGCGTACTCACTGGGCAGTTCAACGTCTAGTTTTGATTTACATTTGAGTTGTCACCTCACGTGAATTCAACGTGAGATCAACCGAAGTTGGGTGAAAAAAAAGACGAAATTCCCATATGTTGCTGACTTTTTTTCTCTCAAATCCAATCAGTTTTTCCACGTTGATTCAAAACAACAAACCACGGTTAGTCAAAAATAAGATTCCCTCTACAGTTGCAAGAAAGTATGTTTGAGATAATGATTAATTAAGAGTTTACCTTTGCACAAGATTATAAAAAAAGATTGGGGCGGTGACTATGATTATGGCTCTCAATGCCTGAAGCAAGGAGACAACTGAGGTGACTCTAATTCATAGTATTCTGATGGAAACAAGGGGTAGAATAAAGTGACAATCCCGAAGAAAGCTGTTGATTCGTCTTAGTTCCTCTATGGTCACTTAAAAAAAAAGGCTTCTTCTCTAAGCCACCATTGTAAACACACTGTCACGTTCAATATTCCAATTCTCTCCCTATTATCAGGGATCCTTTTGGGCTATCGCCGTCTTCATCGGATCAGAGTCACAAACCTTCTGGTTAACTTGGGATCTCAGCTCATCCCATTATGACGAGTGCCAATCCATGATGCTAACGCTAATTAGCATGCTAAACACCATACGCTAATGCTATTGTGCTATGATCAGTAATGTACGGCTGAACTCAGTTGTCCCCCTTCACACGTAGCAACGGGACAGAGAATGAGAGAGAAAGTAGAATGAAGGAGAAGAGTAAACCGGTATTAAAGAAGATGTATCTTCTTGTGAACAGTACTGACACAGGGCTAATATTCTTTTATTTCCATTTTGCTTTGAGTAAGGCTCCCCATTAAGTCTGCGCTTGCCTTTGAATCGCAACGTGTTCAGTCATTTCTACAGGACTGGAATAAACGAATGTGGAACATCCATTTCATTCAGGGACTTGAAAGAAGTCAGAGCCCCATGGACCAGAATGCCTACTGGATTGTATTAAGGTCATATCGAAGGCTTTTTACACGAATTTCTATAATGAAAGAGCACGACATACAAAGATGTTCAACAGCGGTGTGCCTTCTCTCCTCCCACCTTTGGGTCGTAATAGTCTGTTACACAACTGTTCTGTATAGGAGTCTTTTGTACAATAATGTGGTTGTCTGAATATATTATGCCATTTTTAGGATTGAGTTTAAAAAAAATAAAGCCTGTTGAGGTACACACACACACACACACACACACACACACACACACACACACACACACACACACACACACACACACACACACACACACACACACACACACACACACACACACACACACACACACACACACACACACACACACACACACACACACACACACACACCAGTGGAGGCTGCTGAGGGAAGGACAGTTCATAATAATGGCTGGAACGGCGCGAATGGAATGGCATCAAACGCATGGACACCAAGTATTTGATGCCATTCCACTCATCCCGCTCCAGCCACTAACCACGAGCCCATTCTTCCCAATTAAGGTGCCACCAATCTCCTGTGACACACACACACACACAGTCTGTCTAAGACGTGAGAACACACGCAGAATCCAGCTGGACTAGATCTCATTTGTAAGCTGTGTGATAAAAACCGAGAGAATAATGTAGCAGACACCCGGCATAGAGAAACAAAGCGCCAAATAAACATTTATACAGCAGCCGGGGATTTGGTGGGCTGCAGGGTCTTAAAGCTCCATCCTGTATGTGTCTGTGAAGGTGCTGTGAGAGAAAGTGCATGCTACTGTGTACTCTGTGTGGAAAAAGGAAAGAAAAGTGAGAAAAGAAGAGCGCTATCTGTGCTGCTGAGAGGCGAAGTGTAGGGCGGACAGAGGACAGTTGCTTTTACAGGTGTCGACCGATATGGACCCTACTAAAGAATGTTCTTATTCCTTCTACATCATCTACTGTACTTCCAACAGCCCCGCCCAGACCCGACCTGCTTTACATTGTTATTCTCACTCATCCTAAGAGACACACGCAAAAAAAAGGGTGTGTTCATAATGTTTACATTGAGATAGAACAGTCATGGGAAAGATTTATTTGGCTAGATAAGACCGGCCTCCCTTTTCCACGCTCACGCACAGACCCCCACTCTTTCTTTCTCTCAACACGCAGCATGACTAACTGCTCCCTTTTCACTCATGCAGGAAAACTCTCCCTCGGCAGGCCTGGGAAACCCACTATATTACTCTTTATTGGCTAGACGGGCTCGTCCTGTCTTCTCCCACCTACACCTGTCTGCTCCATAGAGTGTGTAGTAATGACAGCATCAGTCCCCATCAGCGCTCCATCATTGACATTCAGGGCTGAGCCCGTCCCAGCAAATATATCCGATTAGTCCCTTCCTATTGATTCCCGTCTGCTGTTCATGACTCCGTCAACCCGAGGTGTCTTCTCTGCGACACAGACACTCTGAGTGATCTGCTTTGCTAAAGCTCGAAGTGCATTGTGTGACAATAAAAGACCTCATCTGATATGCGGTCTAAAGAAAAGGACTCAGAGAGAGAGAGGGGGGGGGGGTGCAACCTATCAGTGATAACGACAAGACTGTTCGTCCACATGGTGGTGGGCGTTGAGTGTAGGAGTAGTTTGACCTCTCCTCTGAAACAAGCGTCGACGGATTCAATTTAAGAGTGTTCGTTATGGGACGATAAAAAAAATCTATACTTTTATGATTCACCGACACAAGGTCAAATCCAGTGTAATGACCTACAATGACCTCTGAAATGACATCAATGAGGAGGACCATAGCTTAGACTGGTAAAACAGGTGGAGAGACACTGTGGTGTCAAACTGTGGACACGGGGTGCACGAAGTAAAACTAGTAATAACCCAAGCCTAAAATTGAATGTACTTGTTCATATCAAATGACCAGTATAACTTTATAGCATAGCATTTTCAATCCTCTCAGTGACGTGATTCTACTGTGATTACCTATCGTCTTGGTCCCTCCCAGCGTGCCTCTGTAGAGCACGGGAGCGTACTGTATGTGCAGTGATCACTCTGTAGTACTAACTCACACGGATTCCGTTGTCTAAACCAATGAGAGAGCATCATATTAACGTGTGTGTGTGTGTGTGTGTGAGCTGTGTACCAATGAGGCCGGGAGCTACACGATGTCTGAACACATTACACACTGCTTGTCTATACACATGCTTATATGTGATTCTCTTCCAACATTATAACACAGATAGGAGATATGTCATGAGTACTCTTCACCATTAGCGATGCGTATTTAATATGTTATTTGCCGATTTGAAATTCACGTAACTGGAATAAATCACTTAGGTACTCAAGGTCTTTATTGTAATCTTCAGAACAAACTGGTAAAAATATGTGTTCATCCTGTAAGCACTACGCACAGTTACCGGTAGACTACAGGGTCAAAGTGTTCTCTTCTGACCAACTAGCCCAGAGTGACCTAAGCCCCTGACCCAGATAATACAGGCCCACATCAAACAATGCTGGAGGAGCTGTGAGGGTGTGATGAGGGGCTAAGTGGTCTTTGAGCTCCTGTGAAGGACCTGCTGCTCAGACCTGTTTTATCTCCTGGTTATGCCTGTTTATGTTCAATTAGACCTGTATTACACCTGTATTACACCTTTATTACACCTGTATTACACCTGTATTACACCTGTATTACACCTGTATTACACCTGTATTACACCTGTATTACACCTGTATTTTATAAGGTAAGTAGACTGAGAATGCATTTTCTTTTAGCTACATACATTGAGCTCCGAAAGTACTGGTGCAGTGACAGATTTGTTGTTGTCTTGGCTCTGCAATCAAGCACTTTGGACTTAAAATGATAAAATGATGACTATGAGGTTAACGTGCAGACAGACCCGCTATTTGTTGTCATGCAAATCGGGTGAAACGTTTAGAAATTACAGCACTTTTTGTACATCGTCCCTCCATTTTAGGGGGCCAAAACAAAAGTGTCCCTGACCCAATACTTTTGGAGGTCACTGCATGTTGTCTGATAGTTGTTTTCCCCCTCATTTGTGTTTATTTTTTGCTACAGATGCCACAAATGGATACATTGGGCAGTAAAGAGGGGGAGGCCCAAGACAATATGGAGGAGAACAATGTAGTCTGAGCTCCAACAACATCAGCAGCGCTGCCACACAGTGAAGAAGACGTCCCAAGACCAACAGAAGTCTGTTGCTGCTCTTCTGCACCAGCCATCACGACGGGGATAAGTGAGTGAGTGACAAATGCTTCCAAACATATCTTTTTTTGTTGCTAAAGTTGCCGTGACTATAACAAAGACCCCACAGAAAACGAGGTTTCCCCTCTGCTGACTCTAGGTTAAGAGAGTACAGATACTGTATTACAGCCAGAAATGGAGCTGTAGAGTTGATACCAGACTTGCTAGGTCCCCCATGCTCTCGTCTCACACCCCTTTAATGAGTCTGTGATGCTGTCTGATACTGTTTACTCTCTAATTACACATTTGGCTAACCAACAAGAACCCTACATACTGAGCAGCCAGTCCTCTACTCACTCCCACTGACCTGTGTGTGTGTGTGTGTGTGTGTGTGTGTGTGTGTGTGTGTGTGTGTGTGTGTGTGTGTGTGTGTGTGTGTGTGTGTGTGTGTGTGTGTGTGTGTGTGTGTGTGTGTGTGTGTGTGTGTGTGTGTGTGTGTGTGTGTGTGTGTGTGTGTGTGTGTGTGTGACCTGTGTTGGTTTGGGACCGAGCGTATTTATTCCCCTGGTATGTTGTGAGTACATGGATTAGACACACTCAATGCTTCCTGTGTGAAGTGATATTGAAGGGAGAGAGCAGGAGTAGAGCGAGTAAGACCCGTGTTCAACTCAATTTCTCTTTATACAGTCGTGTGTGTGCAGGTTATAAACGAAAAGATGATTTCTGACACTTACAATGTTCTGCATAGACCTTGAAAAACCTGGCCAACTACAGTCGTGGCCAAAAGTTGAGAATGACACAAATATCAATTTTCACAAAGTCTGCTGCCTCAGTTTGTATGGTGGCAATTTGCATATACTCCAGAATACTCCAGAATGTTATGAGGAGTGATCAGATGAATTGCAATTAATTGCAAAGTCCCTCTTTGCCATGCAAATGAAATGAATCCCCCAAAAACATTTCCACTGCATTTCAGCCCTGCCACAAAAGGACCAGCTGACATCATATCAGTGATTCTCTCGTTAACACAGGTGTGAGTGTTGACGAGGACAAGGCTGGAGATCACTCTGTCATGCTGATTGAGTTCGAACAACAGACTGGTAGTTTCAAAAGGAGGGTGGTGCTTGGAATCATTGTTCTTCCTCTGTCAATCATGGTTACCTGCAAAGAAACACGTGCCGCCATCATTGCTTTGCACATATAGGGCTTCACAGGCAAGGATATTGCTGCCAGTAAGATTGCACCTCAATCAACCATTTATCAGATCATCAAGAACTTCAAGAAGAGCGGTTCAATTGTTGTGAAGAAGGCTTCAGGGCACCCAAGAAAGTCCAGCAAGCGCCAGGACCTTCTCCTAAAGTTGATTCAGCTGTGGGATCAGGGCACCACCAGTACAGAGCTTGCTCAGGAATGGCAGCAGGCAGATGTGAGTGCATCTGCATGCACAGTGAGGTGAATAATTTTGGAAGATGGCTTGGTGTCAAGAAGGGCAGCAAAGAAGCCACTTCTCTCCAGGAAAAACATCAGTGACAGACTGATATTCTGCAAAAGGTACAGGGATTGGACTACTGAGGACTGGGGTAAAGACATTTTCTCTGATGAATCCCCTTTCTGATTGTTTGGGGCATCCGGACAAAAGCTTGTCCGGAGAAGACCAGGTGAGCACTACCATCAGTCCTGTGTCATGCCAACAGTAAAGCATCCTGAGACCATTCATGTGTGGGGTTGCTTCTCAGTCAAGGGAGTGGGCTCACTCACAATTTTGCCTAAGAACACAGCCATGAATAAAGAATGGTACCAACACATCCTCCGAGAGCAACTTCTCCCAACCATCCAGGAACAGTTTGGTGACAAACATGGCCTTTTCCAGCATGATGGAGCACCTTGCCATAAGGCAAAAGTGATAACTAAGCCCACAAATGCTGACAAACTCCAAGCATTGATTATGCAAGAATGGGCTGCCATTAGTCTGGATGTGGCCCAGAAGTTAATTGACAGCATGCCACGGTGGATTGCAGAGGTCTTGAAATAGACTGGGTCAACACTGCAAATATTGACTCTTTTGCATCAACTTCATGTAAATTGTCAATAAAAGCCTTTGACACTTATGAAATGCTTGTAATTATACTTCAGTATTCCATAGTATCATCTGACAAAAATATACAAAGACACTGAAGCAGCAAACGTTGGGAAAATGAATAGTGTCATTCTCAAAACTTTTGGCCACGACTGTACTATCACAATGTTCTTTGTTGAAATTGCATTTTTTTTCAACGCCAATCAATCAAGTGAAAAAATAAACAATTTTCTTGAAAATGGAGTTCAAGCTCCTCGTCATTTCTCCATGAGAATGTGTGGATGGGCCTGGAAGAAAACCAGGCCTGTGGCAGATAGATGTAATCACAGCCACCCAATGGGACTGCAGGTTAAAGAGGGGGACAGAGAGAATATCTGATGTGTGTGTGTGGTGTGTTTGTTTGTGTGGATTTAAGAGGGGACAGGGTAAATGGCTGTTTCCCTGATAAAGAGAATTGTAGGCAGTAGGGGGTTCTCATACACAGCAGCCCAATCTTCCTTTTATGGACAGACATTAGTGTCTGTGCATTGTTGGTGTGTGTGTGTGGAGAGAGCGAGCAAGAGACAGAGAGAGAGAGAGAGACCCAGCAGGAAAGGAATGCAGTTATGGCTGTAAAGTGGCTGTGAAAACGACTGTTCTTTGACCTCTAGGCTCTCCTCCTCTCCTGGTAGCTGTCAGTGGCCTGAGTTCCAATCTCTGTGTGTGTGTGAGTTCAGTATACACCAGCTACCAGGACAAGGTCAAAAGGACTATTTTAAAGTATGAGCTGTGACCCATCTAACCCCCTCCCCGCCACCATCCCTCCTCTTTTCCTTCTCTCTGGCTCCCCTCCTATTCTTCTCCTGGCCCCTCTATATATGACCTGCTGGCTGAATAAAAAGGCTATGGCTCAACAGACACCTGTTATTCAGTCACACGGTGTTTAAAACGTGGCTAATATCTGTGTAGTTTCAACTATAACGGTTGTGGTAACAATACTTTCTGACGCTTCTCGAATTAATAACAGTTCAATATCGAAAGTGTGTCTGCGTTCGCAAGCCACACCAATAAACAGAAGAGTAGCTAATAATTATGTAGATTATTCACCATGCCCATAGTTCACCCTGAAGTCTCACTTGCTAACATTTAATATCATGTTTTATGCATCTTAAAGGTTCTATACTCTCTGTAAAATACATATCTAGCATTGCCATAACAGGTTTTCATAACCTCTGTATCCAGTCGGATTTCGTCGTGCCAATTGTACTGTAGGAGTAGCTTTGGCTGATTTTCCTTGTCTCCACTGTGGGGCGTCTGGGCGCTGCATCGATACCACACTGCAACAAGTTTGGATATCCATCCGCTGCGGAGGGTCATGTCATCATGAAGAAACTCTGGATGAAAAATGTATTGTTGCAGTTTCTTTCAAATCACAAGGTCGCTATAGACCCAGGGCTACAAATGTGTGTCAAAAGAACAGACAATGTGTTGTGTTCGATTCTATTCTGAGTTAATGAGATACAAACACACACACCATATCGGTCCAGATCGTAACTCGAACCTTGGTCTGTGTCCGTTTGCTCGGTAATGAAATAGCCTGCGCAGTGCGTTAATCAGTGTGATCTGACAGGCTATTGCTCGGTCCCTGTCCTGAGCTCCTTCTCCCAGTGCAAACGATACTTTCAGCTACCTCATAGTAATTGAATTAGTTCGGTTGGGAGGGGAGGGCTTTTGCTTTGTTAGTGTGACGCCCATTCAAAATTCAAACCAATGGGACTATCCTCCGTTCGGCTGTAACCGAACCCACTTTCTGGCTGCACGGAGCTGCCTTTGCTCTCACCGTCCCTTTAGTCTCGTCCCGTTCAATCTAAACATCAGGGGGAAAGAAGCACATGAATAAAGCGTGTTTTATTTTTTCTCTCCTATGCTTATATATGAAGAGGATGCAGTGGAATGCTGCCATTTGGGCTCCGGGTAAAGAAGCGTCTCTACTGTCACCCAACAGTAGCGCATGAGAGAGGCTCGAGGACGGACTCCTCCCCACCCCCTTGACACTATCAAGACAGCGCTGAGAAAGGATAGCTGCCTTTTTTTCCCGGCCAGTCTGCGAACCGAGCAGAGACAGCGTTACGAAAAAAGGACTAGACTACAACCGGGGGTTGCCTATATGGCTTTCCAAAGTTCCATCTCTGAAAACGTGGACATTGAAGGACACCAGCTATAGGGGGACATTGGACACCAGCTATAGGGGGACATTGGACACATATGGCTCGTTTTCCTTACTCAATCTTGACACCGATCCAGCTCAGCGCATGACGGTACCGAGACGGCTGTAGTCTGTTAGAGGGGACTTCTAACAACTGTTTTATCAATATTTGTTTGATATCCCTATATGTATATTTGTGTGAACATATTTTGTCTGGCCTAGGAGTCATTTTTACGCATACTGGAACCGTCAAAAACGGATGTCCCATGCACATACCATTCAACTGAACCAGACACTGAACCTGAAGAGAGAAGCACTAACCACAGTGACCCTTGCATTTGATAACTTCACCTGCTGCTGTCGTCAAATTAAGTGTGATTCCAATTGACCAACGAGGCGTCATCTCTGTTGCAGGTTGCGCTATCAAAGCCTCTCGCACCTTCGGGTAGGAGACAGCGATTTTCTGTTGTTAAATTGTCTTGCCTATTTCTGCCATTCATGAACTGCGACAGAGGACAGAAAAGGCACACAAATGTAAACAAGACAAAGCATCTCTCCTGCTGAAGTGTACCCTAAACTGACTGATCCCGCAGTCACCCCGCATCGAAGAGGAATACGTGCCGAACTTTGCTGTAGTGATGCTGCAAGTGGAGATGGTGCTATTCGTCTTTCTGGTGCTATGGATGTGTGTATTCAGCCAGGAACCCAGTTCCAAGGTGGTGGCCGACCGCTATGCCGTCTTCTGGAACCGAACCAACCCCAGGTAGGTGCCACTCAGAGCGGCCAGTGGGGCCGAAGCGAGTCGATGTTCTCCAGGGGCGGCCCGTGTGGACCAATACGTTTCGGTGGATCAAATACATAGACCGATGGCGATGCCTTTCATTTAAGATATAGATTACTGCCTATTGAGCACTTCACTCAGATGGGTTATATTTCCCAGAAATGTGGGTAGGCTATTGATGCAACAGAACACAACCTGTGCACACCGGGTTGGATTTAGGCTAGCCTATTTGGGATAGATGCTACACTGAATTGTATGCAATCAACAGTGATCAAACTCGTCAAGTTATCAAATCTGTCATCTTGGCATATAATAAGCCTTCGATGTGTTACCAGAAAAGCGCACTGTTGGAGAGTAAATTATCCGGTGTTCCAGTACCAGCATTCGGTGTTACTGAATCTAACCCCCACCTAAGAGTGGGCGCGAGTGTCGGTTTTCTGGATAGACACCGGGTTAAATCATGGAACGCTATTTGATTAGAGTAAGCCTGCAGTTGGCGCATGTAGGATAGCGCGTGTACCATTGCGTTGTTTGGACGGCGTACACGCGTATTTGTAGCTTACTTCTCTAATCTTCGAATGCAAATGCTGGTCAAACATGGCACCATGATTAACCCAGATTTCGTATTTGTAAGAACAACAAGCGGGGTGGAAAGGGAACCAGTCAAGTCTGTAGGCCTTCAGTTTATGTTTTGGCACTAGTTGTAGCCTATCCGCACATTTGCGGATCCCTCTTACAATTTTGAAGATGATCAGAAATCAATAGGCCTTGCCTACTCAATCAGGAACAAAACGCTTCGACAGGCTGATATAGGTTGGACTTAATTTCGTCTTTTAATGTATTGTCTTTTGATCATGATATGAGCTGTTCACCAAGGATTTCTCCAATCCACGTATTGTTCTCATTCGGAAAACATGTTTTAATCCTATGAAAAAAGTCAAACTCTTCTGGATTTTCCCCCAAATCGTTTCACTTACTTAGAATTATAATATCATTATGCGATTACTTTGGTTTATAGATTTAAGTCATAGATATGTAATTAACAGCCTATGTACATACTGTAATTCAATTGGAGGTTGACTGAAAAGTTAAAGTTCTGAAAGCAATCACTTTTGCTGCATTAAAGTATTCTACTTCTTGCGAGTTTCGATAGGTAACGTTATTGTCATACAGTCTAAAATCACAAACATTCAAATAAATTGATGATCAAAATAGGAAATGTAGAATGTATCCACCAATTTATTAGCCCACGGCCAGGTAGTTCGGGAACTGGGACACTCCAAAACCATTGTGCTCGCAATGGTAGCCTCTTTGAGGGATATATTCACAAACAAAGTACCGAACCACATGTTGCCCCATAAAAACCCACCTAATGAATTTTAAGATATCAAATGATGGAACGAACTTTAGTTTCTTGGCTATTGAATAAAGATGTTGGACATCCAAGCGTGCATGTAGCTGTTAGGATACATTATAATCTGAAACTTTTCCACAAAGTATGGGTGATATCAACACGAATTGGCAAAATAATAGTTTTATTTTGTGGAGAAAAAAATATTTGTATCGAATCATTTTAAACAACATTGAAATTGATCAAGAGAGAAAAGAGTTTTGCAAACATAGTTATTTATAGGACTAAGAAGATGTGTGTCCAAGATGTGTATTCATCATATTCATGAAGATATCTATTTGTATTGAGTGGTACAATAAAGCACCAATGTAGCAGTATTACAGTGAGAATAAGGTCAGCGTAGGTTGACCTTTAGATTTCCTTGAACCCGTAGCATAGAACGTCTAGCTAATGCCGTTTTCAACAGAGGCCATACATGTAATACAAATATGTTGATGGAAATAAATAACATGTTCTGGAAAACGTAACAGCAGACAATCACACTTTACATAGTCAAACATATTTTTACTTATCATATTTAGCTTCTTATTTTATGTGTTATTTTAATTTTAAATGAGTATTTCTGACTTTCTATATCACCATTAACTCTGGGCTATTTCCAATGCGGTTTTAGCTGTTCACTATATGTTGTTTGAAGCCCCTAAACTAATTCTCCAAATACATTTTTTTAAAGTTATTAATTGTAGCTATGCAGACGCTCTTGTATAACTATTTATATTCAGTTTGAAGTTTGTGAGAAGAAAAAAAGAAGATGAATCGCTGAGAGCAATTAGTGGTGATGGTACAAGTGTAGGGTTCAGCATAGAGGCCTACGAAGAGCTGGGGTCGGGCTGTTCTAGCTGTAGACTAGAGATCCCCAGTGCTGATACACTCCACCGTGACTGTTGTGGTCCAGCTCTGCACTCCAGCTTAAGCCAGTTGTTTATTTGTGTGCCGCTTTGTTCAATACAAGCAACGCAAAGTTGGGCTCAATCTGATGTCTTACACTGATAGACACGGTTTCATTAGGGGTGCACATTTTTCACTAAGACTTTGACTGGCGGCTCTGTGGACCACTTGATTCACTCCAGATGGGCTGACCGTTTACTTAGTTCCAGGGGAGGGAAAAAAATAAAGACGCCGAAATTAAAACGTTTGAGTAGGCTCGCTGTAAATCTCTGGTTGAGAGTTGAAATGGAAGAAAATAAAAACTGACAGGAGAAGCTAACGAGGCTTCAATACGTGCTGCACTCGTGTGTCATTGTAAAATATGAGAAATAGATTGTTTCCCGAGCCCCATGTCTTGTTTTTGAAGTCCTGACTTGCCCGAGGACAGGAAACAGGTTTTGTGAAAGGGTTTAATAATGTTAGTCATTCTCTTCTACTTACACTAATCCAGTTTGTTTGACGCTCAACCCTATCGGGCAGGGTCAGAAAACTAGAACAACGGGAGAGAGAGTAGAGCATCAAAGACGCTCTTACAGATGACTCAGTAAATACATATGTATTCTCTCTGTATGTGGTGCATGGCGTATGTTCTCTGTACGACATATTGCTCTCTCCGAAAGGGGATTGTGGAGAAATCATACAGCCCTTAGTTATCTGCTAGCGTAGGTGTTTACTCTCAGGACTTGAGTGTACAGTTCAGTGGTGTATGGTAGCAGACTGCAGGCGTTTGTAGCCCTTTTGGCTCGAAGTGAAGTGAGCGTTTAGATGCTTCACACCTTCGGCAGGGGACTGGGAACCTGTAACTGCTTAATTACTCTGGTGAATCTCTCTCCCCCTCTCTCTCGCTCTCTAACGTCCTTAATGAAGGGACACAGTTTTGTCTCAGGATTCTTCGTTTTCTTTCTTTCTTTCTTTCTTTCTTTCTTTCTTTCTTTCAGTACCTTCTTTATTTCTTAATGAAGAGAAGTTTGTTCTCTTTCAGGAGGTCCCTTTCTTGAGAGCTCTCCCCACTTTTCTTTCTTCTCTTTCTTTCTTTCTTTCTTTCTTTCTTTCTTTCAGTACCTTGAGTATTTGGTGTAATGAAGAGAAGTTTGTTCTCTCTCAGGAGGTCCCTGCTTGCTGCTGAGAGCTCTCCCCACTTTCTCCCCCTTGCTTCTCCTCCTTCTCCCCCCCTGTAGCTGTGGATCTCTCTCTCTCTCTCTCTCTCTCTCTCTCTCTCTCTCTCTCTCTCTCTCTCTCGTTCATTCGTTCGTTCGTTCTCACACTGGGCCCAGAAAATGAATGAATACAATGACATATTCCAGGCGTCCCTCCATGGACCTAACTAGGGATGCTAGTTGGAGAGATGCACACAGTCTCGCAGAGGTCGCACGCACGCACACACTTGGAGACTCACAGGCACACACAGAGGTCATACAGCACAAAGCTAGCCTGTGTCTGCTGGAGAACGTTGAGGTGTGTATGCGAGATTTACCAAACCGATAAATCCCGAATGTACTGAACTGAAATGGTATTATTGACCCCGACCCCGATCGGCTGGCCTCCCTTATAGCTCTTAGGCCACTCTGTGCATGTATCATTGCTACGTGAATAATGGGCTGGGAGGTCACCGAGGGCTTGTTCCCTCTCCTTCAGACTCTCATAAACGTCTGATAATTACATCTCACTCGGTTGGACTTCTCATTACCTGTCGCTGAGCCACGGGACGTGACAAACTGTCTGTCACTCTGCATGTGTGTTTGTCTGTGTGTGTGCACGTGTGCTGACTACACTGACACAGGCACGGTACATTTTCAGACTGTAGAGGGAAAGCCAGTCTCCACACTCCTTGGTCGTCTCTACCTTAGCCAAAACTATGGAGAGATAGGAGGCTAGTCCGTGCAGGGGGTTCGAAAGCCAATAAGAACTTATTTATTTACATTACGGAAATGTTTTGATTAAAGTTCCATGTATTATTTAATAAGAGATATATTAATTTACATGGAAGGGATATTTTAGATTAAATCCCACACCTAATGTAACAGTGGATTTGAGTTTAAATGAATTTGACCCCAATGATCCACTTTATCTCATCTGCCCTGTCGCTTCTCTTTTTCTATACCCTCTGACTTATTTTCCGTCAGCTCTCTCTTCTCTTCTCTTCTCTTCTCTTCTCTTCTCTTCTCTTCTCTTCTCTTCTCTTCTCTTCTCTTCTCTTCTCTTCTCTTCTCTTCTCTTCTCTTCTCTTCTCTTCTCTTCTCTTCTCTTCTCTTCTCTTCTCTTCTCTTCTCTTCTCTTCTCTTCTCTTCTCTCTCTCTCTCTCTCTCTCTCTCTCTCTCTGACTGAATGCTGATTAGTTCTCGTTAACGGCCTCTTGCTCTGTCGTTCTTTTAACCCTGCGGCGCCCGCAAGAGCACATTCACTGTGAGTGTAGGTTAGACTCGGCAAGGAGAGAGAGAGAAGGGAAAGATGGCGTTCGAGGGATACAGTGAGGAAAGGAGAGAGTGGTAGAGACACACAACGTACAAGGTGTGATAAATGATTAAGATTACGGAAAGATATGAAGTGAGAAGAGAATGCTTTGTGACACGAACGTGAATGACTTTCACGAGGGCTTAATAGCATTCACTGCCCTTTGATAATAATAATATCTTTCCATTTCGAGACAGCCTTTTGGAGAGAAAAAAAAACTAAATGCCGTGTTTGAACAAGTAACCTCTGTGTATTTTTGACTTCACTTATTACGTCCTCATGACAACAGTTTCATTTCCTACCTCTGAAGTGTATCCATTGTGAGTTGTTATAATGAGAGAGACGAGAGACCACAGTAGGGGTGGGGGGCTTCTGGTAGAGAACGCAACACAACACATCTCAAATGTGTGTGGGATGTTTTTCAGTAAGCACTGGTACTGCCTCTCGGCTCTGACCCCATTAGAGATGGCGGGCGGAACAGTCAGCTTCACTGGGGTCTGTGGTGTGTCACTCCTTAGAGATTATATGAACTTGCATGTCATTGTAAGGGAAACATTGCATACATTAAAACAAAATTTAAAAAAGCTTTTTGAGAATTTGTTTTTTAAGCGATTGGAATTGTTTGGGGAAATTTTGAATTGGTGTTTTACGTTTTGTTTTGTGTGAATTCTGATTGATTGTTGTCGATGTTTAACAGTGATGTAGATGAATGACATGGATTTGGTACATCTAAGAGAGCAGAAAATATTTCCCCAAACTATTGTAAATTATAAAAAATAAATAATAATAATCACCCTTGGAGGCTTGGGTTATTTGCATAGCACTGGCAAGCTCTAGATGGCACATACTGTACTGTGGCCTTAACTCATTTCAATGACTCACTGTGGACCTTTCCCCCGTTTCAATGCCCAGTTTTGTGCTTTGTTTTGAGCTTAATCACTCCAAGGTCAAGTGGAGTGCTGAAACTCCGCTATCGGCCGGCCCATCTCCATTCAGCTGCCCACTAACCCTCAGCTTTCACAGGAACGCTATGGCTTTACTTCGAAACAATACAGTATTAACCAGCTTACGCAACACCCACATGTGTCTGACCGTATACTGTACTTTTATACAATTTTGTCACCTTATTGATAAAAATCACTTTTTCCCTGTCCGGTATTCCTGTATTACTCTTCTATTTCCACGAGTTTGATTTATTTAGCCCTTTTCTCTATCCCCCTGGTCTGAGTTTAGTTTCTGTGTGTCAGGGTTCTCCGAGGTATAGGAGACAGGGGAGTGTTTTATGGTCTGTTTATGGGTTTACTCTTTCAGAACTGATTCGGGACCAGTTCTCCCTTTTCCCTAGTTCAGTAAACTTTACCTATAGACCTAAACCACACAAATGACTCTGGATCAGTTCCTAGGGGTAGATGCCATGTATCATAAACACGTTGTTTTTTTGCTCTTGCTTCTCCAAAGCTCTGAATCAGATTTGGAGAATGAAGTATATTCTATGCATTCTATTTCTGTCGGCTTCATGCCTTTGTGTCTGAAACTGTTGAATCCCCCCCCACCCTCAATCCTCCACCCCCTTTCAGAGTAAGCCCCCACCCGCCTTTGCCCCCCCCCCACTCCCCACCCCTCCGCCGCTCTCTCTGCCCACCAACACCACCAACCCTCTGGCCTTTTATTAGGAGGTCTGGAAGCAGCTGGTAGTGGCATGGGGTGCTCTGCCTTCCCAGACCAGATGTGGGCGCTATTGTGCAGGTCTCTTACCCCTTCACCCTTAACCCTCACCCCCTACCCTCCCCTACCCCACAACTCCAAACCCCCACCTGTCAATCATTTATCAGACACTCTTGTCCTCCAACCCTCCAGTCCTTCCCATTCTTGTCCTCACTGCTCGTCTTCGTCCGTTTAGTGTAGGGTGACTGTATGGGTCTATGCAAAGGTTTAGATTTGTCTGTGGACGGGTTGTATGGGATCTGCAGTAACTCAACATTGCCACCCATGGCACCAGTTCTTTATGCTCTGTGCCAATATAGAGAGAGGAGTCCAAGAACATAACATTGATTTTATGTTGCGTGTCTGTTTTTGGACTTATTCAATTTATGGGGAAGTCAGGCGTATAGCTACATGCACATAGATATGTTCATTTATTTTTTTAAATTGAAGCCAAGAAAAACAAATATATATATATATTTTTGAGCTTTTGATCAAGTGTAGTAAAATTATTTATTCATTTATTTGATATCAACCAGCTCATTTAGTCTTGCTTGATTTGTTTTCTGTGTTCCGCTGTTTTCTGTGTTCCGCATTTACGCTCCAAGTTCAATCGCATTTTGACGCAATAACAACATTTGCATGAAAAGACCAGAAGGGCTTGTTGATTGAATGAGTGATTTTCCTTTTTTGTCGTCACAATTTACTGTGCAACTGGAAAATGTGACGCGACCGAGACCAACCGATTGAAAACCTTGATTTTACCAGACCCATTTTCCACAGATAATTCCTTTCATGGCACACTGACTTTGACCATTCACAGACGTTTTCCTTATTTAACTTGGGGGGGGGGGGGTGTTGTTCTAGCTGGGGAGCAGTGTGGAGAATGGATCCCAGAGGACGACACATCTCCAGCTCTAGAATAAAGAACTAATTGACAGTTGTAGCCCGTCATAAATGACTCATGAGGTAATTTCTCAGAAGTGACAGAGAGAGAGAGAGAGAGAGAGAGAGAGGGAGAGAGAGAGAAATTGTCAAATGGTTGGGCTGTGCGGTCCATTTTCCTGGAGGAAAGAATGTAGCCGACCGGTACGCTCTAGTTCCGATGCAATAGATTCAGGAAGAGTCACCAACGTTAGAACAGATTTCACTTCTCCCCAGTCTAACATTCACAGTCTGCTGGGTTTACTCCCCAATGTCCCTTTCCATGAGTAGAGCCCATACATTACTGCTGCTTCTCGACTGGCGGAATATGAAATTCAGGGAGGAAATGTTAGCACACCTTTATTGTACCGTGACTCCTGGTGCTTGGATAAAAAATGGCGGATACGTCGTTGCTCCACAACGTTAAGGCAACCTACTGTATTGACCGTATTGTACCTTCATCAGAGGGACATCATATATCCTCGCCCTAATCTGTGTACTGCCAGCCAGAGCCGCTGAAAGCCCAGCTTGTCTCGGCATGTGGTCGGGTTTGTCTGCGTCAGTCTCGCCTAGATTATGCGAGTGTTACCGTATCATCATTCAACACTCCTTGATAGTATTTCCCCAAGTGTTGTCACAATAACAACATTTTTCATACGATACGATACCAGGCCAATTATCACGATGGTGGGGGAAAAAAATCAGTGGCCTAGTTCCAAAAACAAAACTGAAATTCACACTTCTAGTCAACACAGCACATTGTTCAGTGTATCATAGAAAACTGCATAGGATGACTGATTTGATCCTATTTGCAGAGGCCTGCCTGTGATTTGTCTGGGTGAATGGGAGGTAGGAATATACATGTTATTGTGTCAGTACAGGTTCTTTAGATTAGTAGGGCTGAAAGGTTGCTCATATCATATGAAACGCTACTAAGGTATTCTAAAATGTTGCTATCATGATGTCTTGGTACCGTGATATTACCGTGGTACTGGTATACCGTGCAACACTAATTTCCCCACTCAATTCCATTTCCTTAAACACAAATACAAGGAAACAAGGCTTTGACCTCACTCAGCCCCGCTGCTTGAAAGGGAGAGAGGAGCCACAAAACAGTTAGGCCACTTCCAAACTAGCTTCAAATACAACCAACACAACCCTCTCTCACTACACACACACACACACACACACACACACACACACACACACACACACACACACACACACACACACACACACACACACACACACACACACACACACACACACACACACACACACACACACACACACACACGCCGGGTTCTGACAGGCTGAAAGGCGGTCATTGTTCCTCCTCTCTCTGTCCACTCTCTCTCTCCACGGCCAGGACTGGAAGTATGCATGCACTTAAAACGGAGGGAGAAAAGGAGGGAGGGAAAGATGAAGCAGTTGGAGGAGTTGATGAGGGAGGGGTGGGGGCACAGCTGAAGTTGTAGCATGTTCACGGAGGAGAGAAAGAAAGGGGAATAGGAGAAAGGGGAAGAGGAGAAAGGGGAATGCAGAGTCTTATAACCGAGGGCGACAGTGAGGCAGAGGAGAGTGGTGAAGAGGTGGCCCCGTGTATACCCCTCACACCCTTCTGTTTGTACCCCTCACACCCTTCTGTTTGTACTCCTCATCACTCCTTTCATGCCTCCCTTTCCCTCCTTCCCTGACTTTCTACCTTAACTGCCTTCTCCCCTCCCTCCCTCCCTCCCTCCCTCCCTCCCTCCCTCCCTCCCAGTGATGGTGGGGTAGGATGGGTCTATGCAGAAAGGATTAACCCTTCTCCGGTTCAGGCCACATGTTTTGTCTCCCTTTGTGTGTGTGTGTGTGTGTGTGTGTCCGTGCGCGCGTGTGCATGGGAGAGAGACTGTGGAGTGATTTCCACGTACAATACCACTATCATTGGGATATATTCCTAAAAGTAGCTATTTTAGACCCCACCATTATTTTCTTCAACCGTTGTTTGATCAAGTGGAGTAGACTCCTTTTACTCCTCATGTGCATCACATCTGGTTTAGAAATGGATTCTACCGGAGGGATTCTGACTGGCTTTAGCTGTATCTCCCGCGCCCGTCGGTTTGGGTTCGAGTGTGTGAGCAGAAACCCCCTGTATACAGCAGTGTTACAACAGACCACAGCACTATTCTATGACCTCATTTTCTACCGTACAGGGGAAGCAATTAATCCACGGAATGTGTGTTAAAATCCTCACCCTCTCCTCTCCTCAAGGCCCAGCTTTGGTTCCCTGGATAATCCAAAACATTATCCCAGATAACCAAATATGACACCCCAACGAACATAGGGCACACACACACACGTACAGTATGCGCGTATACACCCCCCCCACACACACATTCAAAAATGTATTTGCTCTATTTAAGAAGTAGAGTTAATCTATTTTGTTTAGCTCTAGTTGTGTTATTTAGTCTCCATGTTTATTTTTGACCCCCCCCCAAATCTCTCCAGAGTGAGTTTGGAGTGTAGCCCCTATCCCGGGCCTTTTGAATCTAACGTTACTACCCAGGGTATTAACCATGGAGTCACTGAGAGGCTTAAAAAGCCATCAGCTCATTGTCCTGTGACACAAAACCCCTTCCTCTCAAATCCCCCATCCCTCTCTTCTTTCTCTCTTCCTTCCCTCCCTCCCTCCTTCCCTCCTTTCTTCGAAAGCCCGGGCATTCATATTAATCAGTTTAAAAGGCTAATGAGATAAGAGAGACTCAAGGGGAGCCCCCAAAGTGCCCTAAGCCTCCGGAATAAACAGAGGTGATGAAGGTGGCCTGGGGCTACAGCCTCCTGTATGTGTATTTTTAAGGATCACTACACTTTAGCTTTTAATACCCTTTGTTTGGTACAGTCCAGTCAGAATTGAGAAATGCAGTACTTAATAAATAAATAAATATATATATTATATATATATATATATATATTCACAGTGAGTCAGAAAATTATTTAGTCAGCCACCAATTGTGCAAGTTCTCCTACTTAAAAAGATTAGAGAGGCCTGTAATTTTCATCATAGGTACACTTCAACTATGTCAGACAAAATGAGCGAAAAAAAATCCAGAAAATCACATTGTAGGATTTTTAATGAATTTATTTGCAAATTATGGTGTTAAATAAGTACAGGTTTAGTGGAAAGTGGGGTGTGGTGGAATGATGTTTGGGGGTAAATATATGTGGAATCGTAGTTGAGACTGAGCTGGTTGTTTGTGAGGTGTGTGGGTGTTGTTTGAGAAATATGCCTTTTTTGTTCCCCCTATCGTTCTCCCTTGATCTCCATCTTGCCCCTCTCTTCCTACCGCCCTCACAACCCTGGCAGCTGCTTCTCTCTCTCTTTCTCGCGTGCATGCTCTCTTGTGCATGCTCTCTCCCAAAGATTATTAGTCGATGTGTCAGTAATAATTCCTGGGTTTCGGGGGATCCTGCTGGGGTGACCCAGCATGCACTGTGTTAGGTTTAGGCCCAGTGTTGTGGCGGGCCTGGCTGACTGACGGCTGGCTAACACGTTACTGTACCACGTGTGTCGGCCTTTGTGGCTAGCCAGACCTCTCTGTGCATTCAAGATGGCGAAGGTGAATTCCGTGATGGGATAGGAATATTACACGGTCTCCCTCTTGCTCGCTCTCTCTCTCGCTCTCTCTCTCCCAGACTGAGACAGGGCCGTGCGAGTGAAAAAACATGGCGGCTCAGCGAGGAGAAATAAAATAAAACAACGTTTTGAGCAGACACAAAGAAAGGGGTAATGCTGGCAGCCATTCTTTAGCCAAATTATACAGCTTTACATGACAAGAGTTTTTTTTTTCCATTTTTTATCTGTATATAAAATGGCCCGAAATAAGGGACGTGTGATTTAAAGGAACTGTCTTCCCAAGAAAAGAAAATCCTCTGAAATTAATTTGTGACTATCTGCCAATGTTTCACCAGATCGAAGGTGGGTCAGTCACAGAGCAGAAGTAGACATGAGAGACATGAAATAATGCAATTTGATAACCAAACAAGGACATTCTGACATTATTGGATTTAAATGTCTGCAGCTGTACTGTTCTAAACGTTTTCGTTCGGCAGTGAACAGGCACACGTTCTTGTTTCAGACATTTCTCTTCGTGGGGTTGATTTTTGGTTTCCGAAAGGTCTCTTTGGAATATACAGTAGGCCGACTTGAGTTCCTTCGAACACGGAACAGACAGAACGCCAGTGTTCAAGTGTTTCAGAGTTCCACAGTTCCGTCTCACCTGCTGTGCTCTGTACTCCTCACCGATAGCAACCGATAGAACTCCACGGCGGTTCTAAAACACGACCGGAGACAATCCAGGTAAAGGGGGGGGCAAAGTGGAAACCCAAATAGTCAAGATTGCAGGAGGTATTTTATTTTCCCAGGAATGAACAATGTTGGAATGGCCTCATTGCCTCATTAGGGCTTAAATTATGCTGCTGTGTTCCTCTTAAAATGAATATAATAATAGGACCAGTGTCTTGAAACAATTAGAAGTTTAAAGAATAGGAAGGTGTTTTATAAATCATGCCTTTGCAATGAGTATGATATTTCTACTGTAATTGTATTGAATTATTTACCTAAAATTAAATATTTTCCATTTTATTTGTCTTATTTCTTATTTATTGTTATTCACACTTTTTGTATTACCCTTCCTTCCTTTAAAATGTCAATTTCATTTACTTTTCATTGTCAATTATTATTTGAAACATGACATTTGTTGTAATATAGTCATATCACTGCTATACAACTATATTGTTTGTTTTTTTCTTCTTAAAAGTAGGAATTTATATAATGTTTTTAAAAAGCTGGAAGATTTCCACTTGCTCCTGTCTTGCGTATTTTAACAATGGAAAAAAAACGTCATAGCTTCATTTAGTAAATTATTTCACATGAAGCTTCTATTCTTTTTTGTTTAATTAATACACATAAACCATCACAAAATATATCCAGACTGGAGCTTTCATTGGTATTTTCACATTAGTACTAACACATTTTTTTTTAAAGGGCGCATTACAAAAACTCAATACAATAACATTTAGATTTGTTTTCGATGACACAGCTTGCCGCTTGCAGCTGTATAAAGTGAATTATTTTCACATGATGAGAGACTTGATGGGAAATGTGCTATGCTAGATTATTAGCCAGTAAGGTATAAGAGATATAACCTTTCCCTGTATTTGATTGGAACGCAACCCGCTCTGTGCTTGAGGGAGGACGATTAAATATTTAGAGCTGTTTGCGATCCCCAGGTCGAGCTGTACTTGCAAACCTTCGCACGCAATTCTGGGGAATCGAGGTCAAGGCGGACATGTTTGAAACCTTGAAGGTGACAGACTGTCGTCAGTCTCTGTTCGTCATGTGGTTTGACCCTGACTACCTTTATGATACATATTATGTAAGATAATTAACTTTTAATGAATTTTCTGAGAGGTAAAATTGGCCTATTGAATGTTGCTGTTGAAAATGTTTTTTTTTTATATGACCTTTACTTTGAGGATGACTTTGAGTGATACTTTTAGTTTACTACTTACTTCCTAGTGAGACCCGCCATTTTCAAATCGGACGCCATTTTAAGTTAATGTTTCAGAGCAATTTTTATATGAATGTCTTCCGTTGACATTTTTTTTTTTCAAAGTCCCAACTTTCCCAGATATAAAATAACATGGCAACCAAGAAATTAATCAACAATATACTTGGCATCACCAAACAAGAGGCAACACACATGCTGTTTTACAGCGTCATATTCCGAAGCCAGAAGTGTCTGTCTGTGATTTCACCTCTCATTGACAGGTGTCAATCTCTCAGTCCCTCAACATATCCTCCACTCCAATCTGTTAATGAGCAGAGGAGCAGGGGAGTGATCTGATCTTTAGTAATGCAGTGTCCCCCTCTCACCCTCACTCACTCTTTCTGTGACGTGGAGAGGCATTCTTATATTAGGGCTTGTTCGGCTTCCATCTGTCCGTGGTACATTAACGGCAGAGCGGAGCAGAACTCCCCCTGCCTGTATCAGTGGTAAGAGGGACATGGCTGAATTATTCACACTCATAATCGGCCTTTATGTCCCGCCGCCCGGCCCGTCCCGGCCCGGGCACCGATGTTATTCTAGTGCATAATTGATAGTGCTCAGAAGTGGAAAAGTTAGAATAGCAGAAGTAATGCGAAGCGAAAGTGTAGTCAGGCGGCGGCGGGAGTGGAGAGGGGGATTGGAGTAGAAGTGGGGAGGCAGACAGGGAAGTGGGTTAGGGCGCTGTTGCACAGAGCTTGTGTTAGCCTTTATCAGGCTTAGCCGGGGCTAGCGCGAGGATCGCGTGTGCAGGCCAGCCTGAGATGGAGGGGGAGGAAAGGGGGCTGAGATGGAAGAAGTGAAGGAGGAGATGGGGATCCTGTGTAACGAGTGTTGACACTGAGCTGGGCTAGAATGTCGTCTCTCCCCGGAGTCAGATTGGAGTTTTGCGACTGGACTGGGCATTTTACTTCTCTTTTTTTACATCCCTTCACACATAACCCAGTCTGGAACGGCTTGGGATTAGATGTTACCGGAGCATTTGAATGCTAAAGTGTTACAAACTTTAACTACGAAAGGCTGATGAGGTAAACATTTAGAGAATTACTTCTCTCGTCTTTGGGATTTTTAATGTTTCGTTTCCTCAATTGCAAACAAACCCCAATCATCTATAAATGATGAACTTTATTCGATTGTCCTTCAGATATGTTTGAGTGTGTTGGTGTTTATTTTGGAACCCCTCCAACATACTTTCCTCTGACTCCTACTGTACTGCACCACAGGCAGGTAGATGAGAGAGGCATTGACATCACATTACAACCATACGATACTGTGATCGATAAACTGAAACCTCCGGAGAAGAGTAGTTACTGGCTGAGCTCCAACACCAAACAGATGCTGCCCATTGAGAAATTGACTGAGATAACCTCCTGAAAATGTTTTAAGAAAGCAATTCCCATCTAGGAAAAAAATTGCTGGCTGTTAAATTCTTCCTTTTAACTGACTGTACCTGACTCGCCCTTATCTTCCAATCTTTAGGTCATTGATCTATTTCACAGTGTCAACTGTAAGACTACTGGGTTTAAAAGACTAACCCTCAAGAATATTCCTCCTCTATATTTCCCTCTGTCTTCTCTCCCAGTCGGTGTGAATGGGTATCCCGGCCACGGACGCCCACACTTCTCAGGTGGAAGCTGTAAACATGGCCCCAGGTGGAACCTATTTTACACCTTGCTGACCCTCAACAAGGACCGCACTAACTGCTACCTAGCACGCCCTTTCTGCTTCGATAACAAAGAGCTTCAGCTGTTTAAAACCCACAACCTGTGTGCTGCAGTGGTAACCTGAGCGAGCTTTCATGTCAGAGGTTGGTGGGAACTGTTTAATCCTCTGCTCGAAACCCACCAACACACAACACTTGGGGATCGCGCTTGGTAAAGTGGCCTGCTTTGATAGGGAGATCAGTTGGTAGTGACTGGAGAGACGGGTGATTGTGGAAACAGACACTGCAGAGATCTTGGAAAGGAGAACATCTGGAAAATAATTTAGATCCAAAAGTATGTGGACACCTGCTCGTCAAACGTCTCATTCCAAAATCATGGGCATTAATATGGAGTTTGTCCCCCATTTGCCACTACAACAGCCTCCACTCTTCTGGGAAGGCTTTACACTTGCTTCCATTCAGCCACAAGAGCGTTCGTGAGGTCGGGCACTGATGTTGGGCGATTAGGCCTGGCTCGCAGTAGGCGTTCCAATTCATCCCAAAGGTATTTGATGGGGTTGAAGACAGGGCTCTGTGCAGGCCAGTCAAGTTCTTCCACACTGATCTCAAAAAAACATTTCTGTATGGGCCTCGCTTTGTGCACGGGGGCATTGTCATGCTGAAACAGGAAAGGACCTTCCCCAAACTATTGCCACAAAGTTGGAAGTACAGAATTGTCTAGAATGTCATTGTATGCTAGGGCGTTAAGATTTCCCTTCACTTAGGGGAACTAGCCCGAACTTAAAAAACAGCCCCAAACCATTATTCCTCCTCCACCAAACTTTACAGTGGACACTATGTGGACACTATTCCAGAGAAACAGTTTCCACTGCTCCAGAGTCCAATGACGGCAAGTTTTACACCACTCCAGCCGACGTTGGCATTGTGCATGGTGATCTTCGGCTTGTATGCAGCTGCTTGGCCATGGAAACCCATTTCATGAAGCTCCCAAATAATATATATGGGCTGACGTTGCTTCCAGAGGCAGTTTGGAACTCCTTGGTAGTGAGTGTTGTAACCGGGGACAGACGGCAGTCCCGTTTTGTGACCTTGTGTGGCCTACCACTTCATGGCTTAGCCGTTGTTGCTCCTAGACATTTACATTACATTTACATTACATTTAAGTCATTTAGCAGACGCTCTTATCCAGAGCGACTTACAAATTGGTGCATTCACCTTATGACATCCAGTGGAACAACCACTTTACAATAGTGCATCTAAATATTTTAAGGGGGGGGGGGGTGAGAAGGATTACTTTATCCTATCCTAGGTATTCCTTAAAGAGGTGGGGTTTCAGGTGTCTCCGGAAGGTGGTGATTGACTCCGCTGTGGTGATTGAGACCTTTCCACTTCACAATAACAGCACTTACAGTTGACCGGGGCAGCTCTAGCAGGGCAGAAATCTGACTAACTGACGGTGTCACGCTAAAAGTCACTGAGCTCTTCAGTATGGGCCATTCTACTGCCAATGTGTGATCAATTTTATACACCTGTCAGCAAAGAGTGAGGCTGAAAGAGTCTAATCCACTCATTTGAAGCGGTGTCCACATACATTTGGCCATTTTGTGTACATAAACACACATATGACGTGGGTAGTCATGCATACATCTGGACATTCTTGAACAGACGAACGAGCCTTAACATATACCGTACAGTACATCGCTTAGACAATCTCCCTGTAGACACATGAAACCCCTGTAAACGGATGCAGGCTAGACAAAAGGATCGATACATTCGATTTTAACATTTCATTTTCAACAAATTTACTCTTTTAGATATTTTGAGTGCCAAAATGAAATCACAAGTTTTATATGTGTGATTGCGTCAAAGTGATGTTGTCCCGATCATAAAAGATTTCAGTTGAAACTTTTTATATTAACTGCACAGTAAACAGTACCCATATATCTCTAGTGGAGTCCAACTATAAATTCCCTTTGATAGATGTACCGTACACGCCATTATAGTTTAAAAGGAAGCACTCTGTCCAAGCTATATCTATTTTTTTTTCAACAACACTTTTATAATATATAATATATTTGTATCTTTCGCTGGAGTCACTACAATGTGCCCATAAAGACGTCGGATGGAAACATTAGCAGCGATACATCTGGGGAAGTCATAAAGCCGATTTACGAGTGCACTTAAGGGCCATGCACCTACCGGAGCCATTCTGGAAAGATGCAGACTGAGATTGCACCAAACTCTCCCAAATTACCCTCGTTTAAAACTAATGTGGAAGAAGATCGATAAATGCTCAAATTAGCATTAATCTTGATTTTTGGGTAGAAGATTATATGATCACATTTTTATTATTTTTATTTCTTATTATATATTTTGTAGGTTTAATTAACAGAAGACTTCATGCACAAATGTGGCAATTTAAAATGACCATTGAATAATGTACAGGAAGGCATATCTAAAACTATAGCCAATGAAATACTTATGCAAATGATACTATCATAGAAATGGTGTCTCTTAGATTATGTACAATCATCAATTTTATTCCATATGTTAATCTGTTTCATGAAATTATTTCATTTGATGTCAAGGATAACGCAGCCACATTTACAGTATGTAAAACTAGTATTCATCGATGTCTTTTGACCTCACATTATGCCACATATGGAGAGATCAAAAAACACTCATGAATATTGCATTTCCACATAACTGTGGCTAAGAGTGTTCATTTCAAGACAAGACTAGAATATTGCAGACGCCTGCTTGCCTCAAACAGCAATAGAACATTTTTAATGAACAGAAAATTCAAGATCGACCATCGTTACCATTAATTGCGCTGACCTGTAGCAAGCGCACAACATTTCTCTGGTTGTCCCCCTGTATAATCTAGTCCTCTGCAAACAGAAACGAGGGAGTGTGAAAAGGGCCAGCATGCTTGGCTGCGCTCATATCCTTGTTTACTTACAGCTTGGCTCAGTATGCTCGGGCTGAAATGCTATCGTCATTAGCAGGTATGGATTAGTTCCCCTCTCCCTTGCTGTGAAGTTAATTGAGGGAATCTTCCACCCACAGCGGCCTGGGTTCACCCTCAATCTGCATGCAGTGGCGGCGTCCATTTAAAAAAACAAAAAAGCCATACACAGTTTCACTTTTAATTTTGACTCCAGTCTTCCCCCTCTACACCAGATGAGAGTCTCAGATAATAATATAATATATACTCCATTCCCCCCCTCTGAAATGTTAATTTAAAGTCATTAACAAGATATAATGGTTAATTATCCCATCACTAATTAGATTGTATAGTAGTTAGTTGGATATGTTACAGTCTTATTTTACATGAGTTATTCCACTAATGGTTTGCTTAGTAATACAAAGAATGAGCAATTAAGCAATGGAATTTACAATGACATTTTTGTTGTTGTCATTTCTTCTTTTCCATATCTCCCTCTAAATGCCTCATCAAGCAACACATTCCGATTTAGCTGGGCTAGTTCGCATGGTTATCACCACGCGATGCTGTAAAGTTCAACTCGCACGTCCTACTCTATGTCTGACATTTGGTGATATTCGTTACGTGGCTGTTATTGGAAGTCTAATGCCTTCTTCATATGCAGAGTGTGCGTACACTGTTGCAATGTATCACTGTTTATCAAACAGCCAATTAATGACGTCACCCCCGCGAGGAGAGCTGTGATACAGTTAGGAATAAAACTGTTCATTTACATACATGCCCTGATTATGCAGCTCATTTGACAGTGTATTTCTTTCTTGGTGTTTTTTTTTGTGTTTTTTTTTGTTTTGTTTTACAACTCCAGTTCTACAACACGGAGATAAACTCATGAAAATGTTGTTGTAAAGACAATGACATTGGGAGTTATTGCGTGTGTGTTGTGTAAATATTTTATTTTCCCATATCTGAGCCCAGGATAATTCTTACCCTCCCGGCTTTGTTTTTCTATCACTCGACAAGTCTCTTAATTGTGTATTTTCCCTGTGTTTTACCAACCAGTAATGATTTTATAGCCGGCTGTTTTATACGGGTGTCCAAATGTACAGCCAGGGGAAGATTTAGTGTGTTGCCTCCATTCGGCAGTGAGCTCTAATTGGAAGGTCAGGGGGACGTGTTTCGCCGTAACACAGGGTCCCGCTTACTGGAGATTTAAAGGTTATCTAAACACTGCCTATGACCTAAAGAAAGAGAAAAAAACCATTCCATCATCAGATATCGTTGTTCGCCTTCCTCTTGTTAGTGCTAGGGATGTAATGTATTTTCACTAACACAGTTAGTTTTTACAGGGGAAAGGCAATGTATACATTACAACACATATTAATACAAAATATTAACTCCAACATATATCACAGGGTATGTTTTAATTACTTTAAAAAAATACATGTGTTTAATAAAAACCAACATGTGGAATTTATTTTAAATTATTAGTCGTACAACATGACGTGAATTTGCCTTTAGACGTTGTGGGGGGAAAAACATTAGAGGTTAGCTGTTTTTTTGTGAAGGTCGCTCTGTCTTGAGTTCACTTCCCTGGAAGTGTAAGAATGCCCTTTTCAGTCATTGGATCTTTCTCCACCATTTTCTTTTACTAGAGCAGCTGTACTTAGTACTGTATGGTGGTGTGTGTGTGTCTGTATTCAGGGCTGTACGGCATGCCAGGGGTTAACCGTAGCCAGGATTGGAGGGCCGTGGGGTGTGTGTCGGGGTGTGTGTCGGGGTGTGTGTAATGTGTATGTCTGATGGGCTCCCCTCCTGCATTTTGTGCCACATTTCGTGTCTGTCACCGGGCCCTCTCTCACGCTTCCCTGGGCCTGTGGTGTAGAGCTGGCGTTGATGGGGTTTGGGTGGAGGAAGGCGGAGGGTGGCGGGTAGAGGGTGGCGTCGAGAATGTAAGTGCCCGATGTCTTGAGAGTATGGTTGGGTCTGGCTCGGGTCACGTGGGCCCCGGAGAGATTTCCCCGGATGGTTCTTGGCACGCGATGCTCGGAGCATGCGCACACACACTCCCTCATATTATACACGATTACAGACACACACACACACACACACAGCCCGCCTCTCTACTGGAGTCGGGAGCCAATAAAAACGTTGCTCTCTCTGTGCCTCCTGTCACCGTGTAGAACCTCCAGGATCTGATCTGGGAAGACTTAAATCAGGCTCTGTCCCTCTCACATCATGTGTGTCTTAGGTCTCCTATGATACATCTACGTCGCTAAATAAGTCCTGTACTCCTCATCTAGCGAACTCAGCCTTTTGTTCGTCAGCCTTTTGTTCTTTCTCTTTAAACAGTTTATTTGTATTTTTTAAAATTCCCAAATACCAGTCCCTTCTGCGGCGGTGTGTATGTAGGTGTGATAAAGACATGTTTGCCCCTCCGCTGTTCCAATGGCTGTGTGGTCCCCTCCATCCCTGTATGGTAATGGAGCAAACCACAGGAGAGGGAGAAGGAGAGGTGAAGGTTCTGCAGACAAAGGGAAAGAATGTGCTGAGTAGAGCAAGGCTAGGAGAAGGGATGGAGGGGGAGAGCACAGTGTGACCAGAGCAAGGCTAGGAGAAGGGATGGAGGGGGAGAGCACAGTGTGACCAGAGCTAGACTAGGAGAAGGGATGGAGGGGGAGGTGGAGGGGGAGAGCACAGTGTGACCAGAGCTAGGCTAGGAGAAGGGATGGAGGGGAGGTGGAGGGGGAGAGCACAGTGTGACCAGAGCTAGACTAGGAGAAGGGATGGAGGGGAGAGCACAGTGTGACCAGAGCTAGGCTAGGAGAAGGGATGGAGGGGGAGGTGGAGGGGAGAGCACAGTGTGACCAGAGCTAGGCTAGGAGAAGGGATGGAGGGGGAGAGCACAGTGTGACCAGAGCTAGGCTAGGAGAAGGGATGGAGGGGGAGAGCACAGTGTGACCAGAGCTAGGCTAGGAGAAGGGATGGAGGGGGAGGTGGAGGGGAGAGCACAGTGTGACCAGAGCTAGGCTAGGAGAAGGGATGGAGGGGGAGAGCACAGTGTGACCAGAGCTAGGCTAGGAGAAGGGATGGAGGGGAGGTGGAGGGGGAGAGCACAGTGTGACCAGAGCTAGACTAGGAGAAGGGATGGAGGGGGAGAGCACAGTGTGACCAGAGCTAGGCTAGGAGAAGGGATGGAGGGGAGGTGGAGGGGAGAGCACAGTGTGACCAGAGCTAGACTAGGAGAAGGGATGGAGGGGGAGAGCACAGTGTGACCAGAGCTAGACTAGGAGAAGTGATGGAGGGGAGGTGGAGGGGGAGAGCATAGTGTGACCAGAGCTAGACTAGGAGAAGGGATGGAGGGGGAGGTGGAGGGGGAGAGCACAGTGTGACCAGAGCTAGACTAGGAGAAGGGATGGAGGGGGAGGTGGAGGGGAGAGCACAGTGTGACCAGAGCTAGACTAGGAGAAGGGATGGAGGGGAGGTGGAGGGGGAGAGCACAGTGTGACCAGAGCTAGACTAGGAGAAGGGATGGAGGGGGAGGTGGAGGGGGAGAGCACAGTGTGACCAGAGCTAGACTAGGAGAAGGGATGGAGGGGAGGTGGAGGGGAGAGCACAGTGTGACCAGAGCTAGACTAGGAGAAGGGATAGAGGGGGAGGTGGAGGGGAGAGCACAGTGTGACCAGAGCTAGACTAGGAGAAGGGATGGAGGGGGAGGTGGAGGGGAGAGCACAGTGTGACCAGAGCTAGACTAGGAGAAGGGATGGAGGGGGAGGTGGAGGGGGAGAGCACAGTGTGACCAGAGCTAGACTAGGAGAAGGGATGGAGGGGAGGTGGAGGGGGAGAGCACAGTGTGACCAGAGCTAGACTAGGAGAAGGGATGGAGGTGGGGGAGGTGGAGGGGGAGAGCACAGTGTGACCAGAGCTAGACTAGGAGAAGGGATGGAGGGGGAGGTGGAGGGGGAGAGCACAGTGTGACCAGAGCTAGACTAGGAGAAGGGATGGAGGGGGAGGTGGAGGGGGAGAGCACAGTGTGACCAGAGCTAGACTAGCATGATAATGGCTGGATTGTAGTCCTCTCCTCCTTTTTTCTCTTCTTGCCTGTATATGGAGATGACTGGCCCCTATTAAAGCATAGATAATTGATTTTCTAATCCTTTTCCCCTCCTTTCTTGTTGTAATACCCTTGTGCCATTACCTGCCTCTCAGAGCACCAGTCAATACAACCTCTGCATCTGTGTGGGGAGAAAAGCTTATACAGGTGTTGCTACTGGACTGGCACTTAGCCTCCTTCCCTCCCATTCTTCTTTTCCCTGTCTCTCATTTTCACTCCCCTTTTTTTCTCTCTCTCTTCCTCCCTCCTCCCATCTCCCCTGCATTCTCTCTCTCCCTCGCCTGCTGTCCCTCCCTCTCTCTCTCCCCTCTCCCCTGCATTCTCTCTCTCCCTCCCTCCCCTCTCCCCTGCATTTCCCTCCCTCCCTCCCTCCCTCCCTCCCTCCCTCCCTCCTCCCCCTCCCTCCCTCCCTCCCTCCCTCCCTCCCTCCCTCCCTCCCCCTACCTACCTACCACCTACCTACCTACTACCTACCTACCTACCTACCTACCTACCTACCTACCTACCTACCTACCTCCCTCCCTACCTCCCTCCCGTGCATTCTCTCTCTCTCTCCCTCACTCCTCCCATCTCCCCTGCCTCCCTCCCTCCCCCCTCCCCTCCCTCCCTCCCTTCTCCTCTCCCTCCCTCCCTCCCCTCACCCCTGCATCCTCCCTCCCTCCCTCCTATCCTCTCCCCTGCCTCCCTCCCCCTGCATTCTCTCTCCCTCCCTCTTCCCCTCTCCTCTGCCTCCATCCCTCCCCTCTCCCCTGCATTCTCTCTGTCCCTCCCTCCCTCCCCTCTCCCCTGAATTCTCTCCCTCCCTCCCTCCCTACCTCCCTCCCTACCTCCCGTGCATTCTCTCTCTCTCCCTCACTCCTCCCCTCTCCCCTGCCTCCCTCCCTCCCTACCTCCCTACCTCCCGTGCATTCTCTCTCTCCCTCACTCCTCCCCTCTCCCCTGCCTCCCTCCCCCTCCCCTCCCTCCCTCCCTTCTCCTCTCCCTCCCCTCTCCCCTGCATCCTCCCTCCCTCCCTCCCTCCTATCCTCTCCCCTGCCTCCCCCCTGCATTCTCTCTCCCTCCCTCTTCCCCTCTCCTCTGCCTCCCTCCCCTCTCCCCTGCATTCTCTCTCTCCCTCCCTCCTCTCTCTCCTGCCTCCCTCCCCCTCCCCTCCCGCCCTCCCCTCTCCCCTGCATTCTCCCTCCCTCCTTCCCTCCCTCCCTCCCTCTCCTCTGCCTCCCTCTCTCCCTCCCATTCTCTCTGTCCCTCCCCCTCCCCTCTCCCCTGCCTTCCCGCTCCCCCTCCCTTTGCTTCTTCCGTCCTTACCTCCCTTCCTGTGAAAATATGTGATGTGGAGAGGTGAAGAAGTTAAGAGATTGAGAATGCATTTACAGCTCAGCTCTGCTCCCCTCCCTCTGCCCTGCCCCGGATGTGATGAGAGTCTAAAGAGTGTATGTGAGTGCGTGTGCGTGCGAGTTTATTTAATCTGAGTCTGAGAACCTGGTTGTGGGTCAGTGGTGTCTGTAAGAGGTGGCGGTGAGAGAGAGGACATGCGTGGCAGGGCTGGACGGTGTCCATTATGACCTTTGACCCCTTCGGGAAGGTTGCAATATACATGCAAAGAAGAGAGCGTCCTGTGTTGTATCCTTCACCGTGTGATGCTCATACTGCCCTTGTGAGAGACTGAGAGAGATTGACACTGTATTAGTGGACACACACACACACACTACATGTCTACATCCAGAGGGACCAGGAGGACAGACACACTGAGCCACAGAGAGGGGCGGGATGAGGGAAGGCTTAATGTGTAAAGTACCTTGCTGTGCGGGATGAATTTAAAAAAGGATGAGCGGAGAGCGCGAGAGATTGGGATGGAGAGAGCGCGAGAGAATAGGATGGAGAGAGCGCGAAAGATTGAGATGGAGAGAGCGCGAGAGATTGGGATGGAGAGAGCGCGAGAGATTGGGATGGAGAGAGCGCGAGAGATTGGGATGGAGAGAGAGAGAGAGATTGGGATGGAGAGAGAGAGAGAGAGATTGGGATGGAGAGAGCGCGAGAGATTGGGATGGAGAGAGAGAGAGAGAGAGAGATTGGGATGGAGAGAGAGAGAGAGAGAGAGGGGTGGAGGGAGAAAGAGAAAGCAAAGCAGTTTGTCTTTCAGCAGGTTGTGGTTGGTGGGGTTTCTGATGGCGTCTGACTCTGTTCCATTACCCATGATGCTCCACTGGTGCCCGCTCAGATCAGACACCATCTGGTGGGTGGCATGACACCCTGCCTCTAGTCCTCCTTCTCTTCCCCTCCCAGCCTCCCGTCCTCCTCCTCTACCTCCCTCTCTGTCCCTCCCTCCCTCCCCTCTCCCCTGAATTCTCTCCCTCCCTCCCTCCCTACCTCCCTCCCTACCTCCCGTGCATTCTCTCTCTCTCCCTCACTCCTCCCCTCTCCCCTGCCTCCCTCCCTCCCTACCTCCCTACCTCCCGTGCATTCTCTCTCTCCCTCACTCCTCCCCTCTCCCCCTGCCTCCCTCCCCCTCCCCTCCCTCCCTCCCTTCTCCTCTCCCTCCCCTCTCCCCTGCATCCTCCCTCCCTCCCTCCCTCCTATCCTCTCCCCTGCCTCCCCCTGCATTCTCTCTCCCTCCCTCTTCCCCTCTCCTCTGCCTCCCTCCCCTCTCCCCTGCATTCTCTCTCTCCCTCCCTCCTCTCTCTCCTGCCTCCCTCCCCCTCCCCTCCCGCCCTCCCCTCTCCCCTGCATTCTCCCTCCCTCCTTCCCTCCCTCCCTCCCTCTCCTCTGCCTCCCTCTCTCCCTCCCATTCTCTCTGTCCCTCCCCCTCCCCTCTCCCCTGCCTTCCCGCTCCCCCTCCCTTTGCTTCTTCCGTCCTTACCTCCCTTCCTGTGAAAATATGTGATGTGGAGAGGTGAAGAAGTTAAGAGATTGAGAATGCATTTACAGCTCAGCTCTGCTCCCCTCCCTCTGCCCTGCCCCGGATGTGATGAGAGTCTAAAGAGTGTATGTGAGTGCGTGTGCGTGCGAGTTTATTTAATCTGAGTCTGAGAACCTGGTTGTGGGTCAGTGGTGTCTGTAAGAGGTGGCGGTGAGAGAGAGGACATGCGTGGCAGGGCTGGACGGTGTCCATTATGACCTTTGACCCCTTCGGGAAGGTTGCAATATACATGCAAAGAAGAGAGCGTCCTGTGTTGTATCCTTCACCGTGTGATGCTCATACTGCCCTTGTGAGAGACTGAGAGAGATTGACACTGTATTAGTGGACACACACACACACACTACATGTCTACATCCAGAGGGACCAGGAGGACAGACACACTGAGCCACAGAGAGGGGCGGGATGAGGGAAGGCTTAATGTGTAAAGTACCTTGCTGTGCGGGATGAATTTAAAAAAGGATGAGCGGAGAGCGCGAGAGATTGGGATGGAGAGAGCGCGAGGGAATAGGATGGAGAGAGCGCGAAAGATTGAGATGGAGAGAGCGCGAGAGATTGGGATGGAGAGAGCGCGAGAGATTGGGATGGAGAGAGAGAGAGAGAGAGATTGGGATGGAGAGAGAGAGAGAGAGATTGGGATGGAGAGAGCGCGAGAGATTGGGATGGAGAGAGAGAGAGAGAGAGAGAGATTGGGATGGAGAGAGAGAGAGAGAGAGGGGTGGAGGGAGAAAGAGAAAGCAAAGCAGTTTTTCTTTCAGCAGGTTGTGGTTGGTGGGGTTTCTGATGGCGTCTGACTCTGTTCCATTACCCATGATGCTCCACTGGTGCCCGCTCAGATCAGACACCATCTGGTGGGTGGCATGACACCCTGCCTCTAGTCCTCCTTCTCTTCCCCTCCCAGCCTCCCGTCCTCCTCCTCTACCTCCCTCTCGGTCCCTCCAACCAACCCTCCCTTTGGCCATTCCTCCCACTCTGCCATCCATGTCTTCCTCAATCCATCCTTCTTTCTTCTCTGTCTCTCTCTCTGTCTGTTTCTCTCTCTCTCTCTCTCTCTCTCTCTCTCTCTCTCTCTCTCTCTCTCTCTCTCTCTCTCTCTCTCTCTCTCTCTCTCTCTCTCTCTCTCACTCTCTCTCACTCTCTCTCACTCTCTCTCTCTCTCTCTCTCTCTCTCTCTCTGCGTCCGTCTTCTCTTTTATCTTGTCCGGTTGAAAAGACTGTCATTATAGAGATGCTCCCTCCACCCTCTGTATCTCCCCCCCTCTCTCCCTCTGTCCGTCTGGACTGGGTGTTTGGGTGTGAAAGAATGTCATTAAAAAGATGCCCCCTCTCCTGCTGGGAGTAATCATCTATGAAAGAGGACACATTAATGTTAGCTGTGTGTGTGTGTGTGTCCGTGCTCGGGGACTGGCATCTCGGGCCCCCTTTGCCTTGCCTGTCGCCATGCCGCTTCTTTCCAAAAATCCTCCCTCAAGGTCACAGTCATTCTGCCGTGTGTGTGTGTGTGTGTGTGTGTGTGTGTGTGTGTGTGTTGTTTGTGTGTGAGAGAGAGAAAATACGGTTCCATTTCCCTTTGTAACACCGTTTACACACCGTCCTATTAACCTAATCACACATCCTCTGTTCCCATCTTAGTTGGCTTTAGTCTTGAATGTACCATTAAGCTCCCAATGCCATTTCATCACAATACTACTGAATATGAACACAGCGGCCAAGGTTACAGGCACAGAAAAAGAGCATCAGTAGCTCGTCTTCCTCGCTCTCAGTCTCCCTACACAGCTAAAAGAGACCATCCTTCTCCCATGTTGCAAAGGCTGCTGTGTGTGTCAACACTATACAGAAGAAAATAGTTGTGTGTGTGTGTGTGTGTGTGTGTGTGTGTGTGTGTGTGTGTGTGTGTGTGTGTGTGTGTGTGTGTGTGTGTGTGTGTGTGTGTGTGTGTGTGTGTGTGTGTGTGTGTGTGTGTGTGTGTGTATGTGTGGCTTTCCTTTCATCCGTCCTCTCGGGGTTCAGGGCTCTGAGGCTGTGTTCTTAAGGTCGGGGCTGACTCTGTAGGAGAGAGGTCACTCATCAATGCCGTCCCTCCATCCATCCCTCCATCTCTCTTTTATAGATTCTCTCCTGTGTTGACCTTGGTGTGTGGACTTTATTACATGTTCCTCTGGGTGGGTGGTAGGGAAGATTGGGGGGGTGGTGGAGGGGTCATCCACCATTTGCTTCTATTCATCTATGCGTGGAGGCTCCGGTTGAAGGGGTCTGACGGTGGAATGGTGGCCCAGGACCCCCTGCCCTCGCTGGGCAAACTGCTCCACAGCAGTCCCCTGAATGTCCACGGAGGTCACATAGGAAAGAGGAGGAAAGAGATAAGAAAAATCTCTTTCTGTTTCTGACATTTCACTGACTGCACAGTGTGCACATTTGAAAGCACTGAGCGTCGGTTAAAGAAGGGAGAAACGGTAGTCTGCAATCCTGTCTAATCTTCTCCAGTCAATACAAATGAAGAGTTCCTCTGAAACGGCTAAATGAGAACCCACGAGGTATTCTGCTGCTAACTCTGATTGAAGTGAGATAGAGCTCCTCTCCTAATGAACATGGTCAGCAGACACAAACACTTATGCATGTATTTCACCTTTTATTTAACTAGGCAGGTCAATTAAGAACAAATTCTTATTTACAACGACGTCCTACCAAGAGGCAAAAGGCCTCCTGCGGACACACGCACGCACACGCACACGCACACACACGCACGCACGCACGCACGCACGCACGCACGCACGCACGCACGCACGCACGCACGCACGCACGCACGCACACACACACACACACACACACACACACACACACACACACACAGTAAAAGAGGAATATGAATCTGACACAGTGGTATGGCAATTTTAGACCTGTGATATTCTGTACACCACTGTAGAAGGCCTTACATCAGCTCAGAATAGGTGTGTGCGGCTATGCACGTGCACATAGGGCTTTTCAGCTAATGAAGGCGTTATCTCCCCCCGCCCTCTTATATACCGGTGATAAAGTGCACTCCCATGTGTGTATAAATGTGTGTGTGTGTGTGTGGTGTACGACCTGACGGATGGAACAGCAGCGGCATCATGGTAAATGACAGTTCTGCCTCTCTGCCTGGCCTAAGATGTACGGATGATACGTTGTATAGGCTTTCTGACAAACCCTCTGTTTCACAGGCAGGTGAGGAACTCAAGCAAATGACCACTTTCCTATCCACTGCCTGTAGGCTGCAGCCAGGCCTGTATCTACTGCCAAACCAATCAAGCCCCATTCTCTCACACACGCGCAGTAACCTAATAAAGAGGCACGCTATTCCACTCACCTTGGCTGGGGTGAAGGGAACGGCTCATCTAAAGAGTGGCGAAGGGAACGGCTCATCTAAAGAGTGGCGAAGGGAACGGCTCATCTAAAGAGTGGCGAAGGGAACGGCTCATCTAAAGAGTGGCGAAGGGAACGGCTCATCTAAAGAGTGGCGAAGGGAACGGCTCATCTAAAGAGTGGCGAAGGGAACGGCTCATCTAAAGAGTGGCGAAGGGAACGGCTCATCTAAAGAGTGGCGAAGGGAACGGCTCATCTAAAGAGTGGCGAAGGGAACGGCTCATCTAAAGAGTGGCGAAGGGAACGGCTCATCTAAAGAGTGGCGAAGGGAACGGCTCATCTAAAGAGTGGCGAAGGAAACACTATACCCTCTCATTTGTCTTGCCATCGCTCCTTTCTTCCTTCTTTGGTGTCATTTGCTTTTGTGGAGAATGAGACGTGACGGGACACGACTGGGTGTTTCCTTAATGTGATAATGAAAAGGTCAGAATTACAGGATGGTATATAGAGCCAGTGAGCAGATTCCCTCACCACAGAGATGTGAATTTGAACAGACAGCCACTCCTCTTTGTCAGTCAGTCAGTGAGAGAGAGTGAGAGAGAGCGAGAGAGCGAGTGTGAGTGTGAGTGTGAGTGTGAGTGTGAGTGAGTGAGTGAGTGAGAGTGAAATGTGATAGAGAGGGAGAAAGGAAGGAAGCATAGCTACATTATCCCTACACCGCTGGTCTTGTTTGAGTCATTGGACTCTGTGGAGCAGATATGAGGTGATTAGATCAGTCATATTAAACAGTCGTTTGCATCCAGGATCATTTTTCAGCCCAGAAGGAGCTAGAAGCCTGTTACAGCAGATGGAAATGGGATTTTCCCCTAAGTTGCTGGAGGCCAGTTAAAGTGGATGTGAGTGTGATTTCTCCAGTAAGCTGTGTGGGATAGTAGCGGACGTGGCTAAAGGAGTAGCCAGCTTCACAATTAGCCCTGATTCATCTGCTACTGTTGCTGCTAGGCTCTGAATCGGCATTACTGCTAATGAAGACACACTCGACTTGACTTTACATTCAGGGGAGAGGTGTGTATGTGCAGGACAGTTGTCTCATGGTGCAAGGCTAAGCCAGGGCCAGGTATAGCCTGATTCATTAACACTCCCTCTGTTATTAGCGAAAAAGAGGTCCGGGGACGGCGTTGGGCTCAGGAACACAATTTGACACGATACCGGGTTAATAGAAGCTGTGTGAGACAGACATTTAGCATGCGGCACGGCCTTAGAGAGGATTAGAATGATTCAGCTGGGAAAAGAGACAGCTCTGACTACAGCTTTCAGCACACATTCTCAACTTGCCTTTTAATTTTTATTTTATTCAAGCTCTGCTCCGCCACGATTAATTCACACATGGCAGTTCTTTCAATGTACAATATTTATGTATATATAGATGTTCTTTTCTGTGAGAAAAAAAAAATGAAATGGCTCTATTTGATCATGGCTCTGCAATGCCTTTCCCCCCGTTAATGTTTCAGGAATCAGAAAACCTTCAATTTGCAGGGAAAATTTGACCATTTCTTCTCTGCAATTATTGAAATAAGGGAGTTGGGGAGGAGGTACTTTGAAGCATACAGGCCTATTAGCAGGGTTTTTGAAGCCAGTCGAAGCCCAGGGCAATCATTTCACTGCAAACAAATGGAGACATGGTGAACGGTACTGTATAAATCTGTTGTATATTAAAGTGCATTGGCTCTCAAATAATACTATACTGGAAGACTTTGTGATAAGGCCATACACTTTAGATTTGCTCTGTAAAATAATACACCTCCAATATTTTCCTTTTTAAATTCCACATTTATCTGTCAAGGTTCCTATAGTTCAGTCAACACATATAAACCCCAGTGTGAAAGCCAGTCTTTTTCAGGAGAGAGAAAAGGGGCACTTTTGTTGCAGGCGGGGGGGGGTGAAGGAGGGAATGGAGAGTTTGAGGGGTGAAAGAGTAAAAGTCGGATCCTAATCTGATGCCATCTGGAGAAATGTTCAGGCCAGGGGTTGGTTGGTACAGGTCACGTCCCTTATGTAAACTGACAAATTCTTTACACTCTTAATGGTATATCACATTCATACCACTGATGACTGGCTGAGTGCGCGTGCGTGTGTGTGTATGTGTTTTCACACTAACGCTTTATCGCATTCATGAGTTTTGGCTACGTGAGAGGGGTCGCGAAGGGCCACAGCTTATGGTAAGACCCTAATAAAGAAAAGAGATTGTGCCATTGTGGTTGAGAATGTGTTTATGTGCGTCTGGATGGGGCGCCTAGCCGGCTCTCTCTCTCTCAGGGAGGAGGGGGGGCTGGAGGAGGGGGGGGGGTATAATTCCTAGAGAATGTGTGAAATCTGAGGGACAGAACCGGGGAGGAGGTAGAGAGTGAAAAAGAGAGAACAATCCCAAGGAGCAGTGTGTGAGATACATAATGTGCATGGTGACACTGAGCTGTGTGTGATGTTGAAGAGTTTGACCTATGCTGTTAACAGGAGTAAAGGAGTTTACCCCCCTGCTGTTTAACTATCACACTGCCAGGAGCTGGGGCTCATAGGCCACCTCATAGTGTGTGTGTGTGTGTGTGTGTGTGTGTGTGTGTGTGTGTGTGTGTGTGTGTGTGTGTGTGTGTGTGTGTGTGTGTGTGTGTGTGTGTGTGTGTGTGTGTGTGTGTGTGTGTGTGTGTGTGTGTGTGTGTGTGTGTGTGTGTGTGTGTGTGTGTGTGAGAAGGGTCTTTTCACTCATTCGGTTCCTTTTGAGAAGTGTAACTTGGTCCCCCCCAAAATCTTTTGATTTCACCTAATTTTTTCATTCTGTCATGTTCAACTTCACACAAAAAAACACGTTTTCCCATCTCAAGGTTAAAGATGCACTACGCAGAAATCGCTCCGCCATTTCCTGGTTGCTAGAATTCTAGTAGTTTGTCTTCTCAGTTTGTGTGACAAAACAAGCAAGTATAGTGTAGAGAATCATTGTACCATCTAAATCACTGTGAAATATATTTTCCATATCCCAAAATATTCGATTTTCAGCTGTATAAAGCTTGTCTACAAAACCGAAAAGTAAGAGATGCAAAAACAAAACTTAAGAACGGGAAGCATAGAAATAGTGCACTCGGAACAGATTTACCACTTCTTAGGCTTGCTTTCAATGAGAATGACAGATCTATGATTTTGTCAGGTCGCCCAAAAAGTTACATATTGCAACTTTAAATATAAAAATTATATAATAAGTGCCTATTAATTGCCAAATGAAGATGGGTTGACAATGTTAGCTTAAATCGGCCTTAAATCCCCTTGTGACAGGGGGAATGGAAGCTTGTTGTGTGCAATTGAATGCGAACTTCACAATAAAAAACAAACTTTTTTTTATGTTTAAACATTTCTAGGCTGTCTATCTATGGGTTAAAGGGTTGACGTGTTAAGCTTGATCCGCTCAGTTCTCCACCCCAAAACACCAGGAAATTGCCAAAAAGAGTACGATTTGACTATTAGACGCTTCTTTTGTCAGTAATAAAGGAATGATTTTCCCATATTAACCCTTTACACTCTTGGGACTTGGCCCATATAGATAGGGCTGAATTGAAATGTGTCTTACAGAAGCCATATGAAAAAGCATATGCAGAACCATGGTAGCAGCTGAAAGGAAACAGTGGAGCTGATTAGGAAAATGATTCGACCAAAGGTGAAGGCACACCAGTTCGCCTGACACAAGACCGAATCGAAACATTCCACTGTTGTTTTTTTTGTTGGTGTTGTGCGTTTTACATTTGCTGTACTTTCCGATACATCCAACAATACGACAAGACTGTTCCTTGGAAAATGTGACGTAAGACACAAAAATGACAAGGGTTTGAGAGAGCCAGACTAACTGGTGTCACAGTTCCTAAGCAACTTCAATGCCCCTTTATGACTCTTCAACTATAAAGTCCTTTTTTGAGCTCTCCTAGCTGTGCCGCTGAGGAAGTAGAGTTTCGTTTGGAACACAGCCCTGCATCCCCGCCATCACACAATTACTGTTGTTGTTTACGCTATCCAAAAAAACGATCCGTTATAAATCGCAATCTGGGTTGGGTGGGCATGATTTGAATGCGTGTTCTATTGGCAACATGACGAGCTAAGTTATAAAATACGGTCTTACAGTGTTATTTCACAGGGCAATTCAGAGAAACAGGTCATCATTTTGGTGCGCATAGAAAGGAGCCATTAATGCATTCGGGTGCCTTGTTCCGTGGCAAATTCTCTTCACAATAAACAAACCGGTTCATTCTGTCCAGAACAACCCAGGGATTGACGACAGGTCACCTTGTAACCGCACATCAAACAGAGAGATCCTAAACATGGACACCGCAGTTGACAAGTTTCATGATTTGGAAATGTGAAGTGCACGTTTGGAATCACGGGTGTTCTGGCTTGGCCCCCTTGAACTTTGCGACCTTTTGCCACATTTCAGGCTTCAAACATAAAGATATAAAACTGTATTTCTTTGTGAAGAATCAACAACAAGTGGGACACAATCATGAAGTGGAACAACATTTATTGGATATTTCAAACTTTTTTAAAAATTCAAAAACTGAAAAATTGGGCGTGCAAAATTATTCAGCCCCCTTAAGTTAATACTTTGTAGCGCCACCTTTTGCTGCGATTACAGCTGTAAGTCGCTTGGGGTATGTCTCTATCAGTTTTGCACATCGAGAGACTGACATTTTTCCCACTCCTCCTTGCAAAACAGCTCGAGCTCAGTGAGTTTGGATGGAGAGCATTTGTGAACAGCAGTTTTCAGTTCTTTCCACAGATTCTCGATTGGATTCAGGTCTGGACTTTGACTTGGCCATTCTAACACCTGGATATGTTTATTTTTGAACCATTCCATTGTAGATTTTGTTTTATGTTTTGGATCATTGTCTTGTTGGAAGACAAATCTCCGTCCCAGTCTCAGGTCTTTTGCAGACTCCATCAGGTTTTCTTCCAGAATGGTCCTGTATTTGACTCCATCCATCTTCCCATCAATTTTAACCATCTTCCCCGCTGAAGAAAAGCAGGCCCAAACCATGATGCTGCCACCACCATTTTTGACAGTGGGGATGGTGTGTTCAGGGTGATGCGCTGTGTTGCTTTTAACGCCAAACATAACGTTTTGCATTGTTGCCAAAGAGTTCAATTTTGGTTTCATCTGACCAGAGCACCTTCTTCCACATGTTTGGTGTGTCTCCCAGGTGGCTTGTGGCAAACATTAAACAACACTTTTTATGGATATCTTTAAGAAATGGCTTTCTTCTTGCCACTCTTCCATAAAGGCCAGATTTGTGCAATATACGACTGTTTGTTGTCCTATGGACAGAGTCTCCCACCTCAGCTGTACATCTCTGCAGTTCATCCAGAGTGATCATGGGCCTCTTGGCTGCATCTCTGATCAGTCTTCTCCTTGTATGAGCTGAAAGTTTAGAGGGACAGCCAGGTCTTGGTAGATTTGCAGTGGTCTGATACTCCTTCCATTTCAATATTATCGCTTGCACAGTGCTCCTAGGGATGTTTAAAGCTTGGGAAATCTTTTTGTATCCAAATCCGGCGTTAAACTTCTTCACAACAGTATCTCGGACCTGCCTGGTGTGTTCCTTGTTCTTCATGATGCTCTCTGCACTTTTAACGGACCTCTGAGACCGTGCAGGTGCAGGTGCATTTATACGGAGACTTGATTACACACAGGTGGATTGTATTTATCATCATTAGTCATTTAGGTCAACATTGGATCATTCAGAGATCCTCACTGAACTTCTGGAGAGAGTTTGCTGCACTGAAAGTAAAGGGGCTGAATAATTTTGCACGCCCAATTTTTCAGTTTTCGAATTGTATTTTTTGAAATATTCAATAAATGTCATTCCACTTCATGAATGTGTCCCACTTGATGTTGATTCTTCAAAAAAAATACAGTTTTATATCTTTATGTTTGAAGCCTGAAATGTGGCAAAAGGTCACAAAGGTCAAGGGGGCCGAATACTTTCGCAAGGCACTGTATCTTCATTTACAGCATTTCCCTCACTCAGACAACAAAAATGTTGACTAATTACCGGGAGGGATGGGGGGGGGGGGGGGGCAACTGGGATGCGGTGCTAAAGTTTAAAGCGGCTGTCAGTCAAAACCCATGCAGAGCTGCGAAGCGCAGAGCCAGAGTTCTGATGTCATGTGTAGCATGTTACTGTGCAGCCACTACGTTCCCATTTAGGCACGTATCAGTGCCCAAATCAGCCATTTTCAACCCGTCTACGAGTAAGAGTGTAAAGGGCTACAGCAAGAGTTCAGTTCAGGGTTGACCTTAAAACGAGGTACCGACATAAATTAATCAGCAATCACACTTAATAAATACTCATCTTCAGAAATGACTGACAAAGCAACAACAATAACTGGGGCTTTACAATGATGGTGAAAACGTGAAGTTTTGAGGTTAAAAGTGGGTTCAAATATTCCTAGAGGTCACAGAGGGTGCACTGGGGGACATGTTAAAAATGCTGCATTTGTGGCACGTTGCAAGTCTTTATTCATATACAAACTAAAATAATAATAATACTCTCCATGTGGTCGATATTGAAGATGCACTTAATTTAATCTTTTTTAATTCAATGTTTGTGCACCATTTCTACTTCAAATATCAAAAGGCAGTCTTTTTGTGGGACGACCCAGAGAGAGTTTGCGTGAGCAGTGGTCTGTAGGTAAACCGCTTCAACTCCCACTGAGATGAGACCGAGAAGTGAAGAGGCTACAAAGCTATCTGGTCATTTTTTTTTTTAGCAATAGTTAGAGACCGACAACGTCAAAGAGAGAGAGAGATGATCTTCCTACTCTGCCTTTCTTCTCTCTACCACTCTCCTTCTCGGTCACTTAATTGCTCTTTTACCAGCTTTTACAGCCCACCTCTAATCCCCCCCCCCCCCTTTCTCTGTTGCTCTCTCACACTCTGTCCCCTCTTTAACTTTTCTCTCCCTCCTCCTCCCAGGGGTCTTAAAATCTACCCGTTCTCTCCATCTCTCCTGCTTGTCTCCAGTGGCCCAGGGGACTTCCCCAGCCCGGAGCCCCAGACAGAGAGCCCAGGGCTGGGGTGGAAGGTGCTGGGGGAAGCGCTGGGATGGGATGTACACTCTGGCGGCCTAAACCCAGAGGTTCAGAACAAAGAGAGAGTAGAGCGGTGGAGAGAGAGAAAGAGAGAGAGACCTTTCACAACCCCACAGTTAAAGCCCTACAGAAACGGGTGTCACAATTAACCACAAGACACTGCAGCCTTTCAGGGCACTAGTTTATTTGGCATCTAAGTTCCCCATGGTGTGACTGTTTGGACTTGGGCCGAAGTCCAGTGTATCCAACACCTCTCTCTCTGATATCCAGAGCAGTTTTCTGTATGTACATTCTTTGTTCACATCAATCGAGACTCATCATCTGTCTCTCTCTCTCTCTCTCTCTCCAGTCCAATCAGACAGAACAACATTGTTTGGCGAGAGAGACGGGAATGCTTCATAAGCAGGCCACAAAGACATTATTTTCACTCTAGGAGGATATTTGAAATATATCAAATAGCTACTCGTCGCCGCCGTGGGGGTATTTCCCAGAAATACCCATGTCTGTGCTCAGTGAATCTTCATCCGCTTCACAAGACATCTTTGGTTTTGGGAATATTAGGCTATTTCTGTTCCAGAATGGGAGTCTCTGTCTACAGAAAGTAAGAAGGAAAAGTCAAAACATATAGAGCTTGATAAACAGCTTTGTTACCACAAGGGTTATTCGGCTGTCCCTATAGGAGAACCCTTTTTGGTTCCAGGTAGAAACCTTTTTGATTCCAGGTAGAACCCTTTTTGATTCCAGGTAGAACCCTTTTGTGTTCCATGTAGGACCCTCTGGGGAAAGGGTTCTACCTGGAACAAAATGGGTTCATCAAATCAAATGTATTTATAAAGCCCTTCCTACATCAGCTGCTGTCACAAAGTGCTGTACGGAAACCCAGCCTAAAACCCCTTCTTCAAAGGGTTTCTCCTATGGGGACAGCTGAAGGATCATTTTCAGGTACTAGATAGCACCTTTTTTTCCTACGAGTGCAGTATTTCTTGGGCGAGGAGGAAAACTTAGCCAATAATCAACATTTTCTTCTCTTCTGCAACCTGGTGTACTAGAGTAACTTGAAAGTCAGTGTACACACACACATGCACTACACACACACATACACACACTTCTTGACAACGGGAACTCTTTTTAGCAGTAGTGTGTGACCCCCAGGTTCTTGCCAAGTGGCTGGGACTGGGGCCCTTTGGCTTGTGTGGTTTGTTAATGGACTCTTAGCCAGTCCATCTGTATTGTGCAGGAGAACAATCCAGTGAATGCAGCAAATTAATTTGGACACAGAATGGCTGCCACTTCACAGAGAGCCCCCTTGCTAAGGTGCAACTGGAGAACCAGAGAGGTCAGTCACACACAAAATGGAGGACTGACAGAAGTACATTGGGAAACACTCGGGTCTAACCCTTAATTGAATGGGGGGGGGCATGGCTGACATTTTTTCCATTGCGCCCCCCCTCTCTTTCACTCTTGTTGAACCCCCAGATGAGAGGGACAATGCTGTCACTTTTTGTCTTGTTCCCCCCCTCTCTTTCTCTCTTGCTGGCATTCTTTCAGCGGTGGCAGCGGTGGAGATTGTGTGTGTGTGTGTGTGAGTATGTGTGTGTGTGAGTATGTGTGTGTGTGTGTATGTGAGCGTGTGTGTGTGTGTGTGTGTGTGTGTGTGTGTGTGTGTGTGTGTGTGTGTGTGTGTGTGTGTGTGTGTGTGTGTGTGTGTGTGTGTGTGTGTGTGTGTGTGTGTGTGTGTGTGTGTGTGTGTGTGTGTGTGTGTGTGTTTGGGAGAGAGCGTGAGGAAGAGCTTCTAGCTGAGCTGTGAGTTCAGAGGTCAGCTTGTAGAGCCATGCTGGAGAGCCTGCCCTGGGATTCCCACTAAAGGAGGGAGGCCTGGAGATGGAGGAGGGATATGATGGAGGGTGAAGGACAAGCAGGGGAGGAGATAGAGGGGAGGTTGTAGAAGGGGTGAAAGGAGTACAGGGTGTTGAGAGGAGTGGTTAAAAGAGAACGAAGGGATCCAACAGTCATAGAGTGGTACATGGCATATGGTACATGGAGAGTGGTCCATGGCACGTGGTACATGGTACATGGTACATGGATAGTGGTACATGGCTAGCGGTACATGGCACATGGGGAGTGGTACATGGTACATGGAGAGTGGTACATGGCACGCGGGGTTCTGTTCAGTGTGCGTCCGCAAGCAACAGTGCTGAATGTGGGGCAGGAATAGACCATTGTTCCTTTCTACGTCCCGGCAGAGTGGCGTGATGGGGGTGTGCAAAGGACAGGAGAGGGTTGATCCTCTGTGACCCCACGGGACCCACAGACACCCGCCACCACCAGGGCTTTTGTCCAAGGACCCCTTTCTCTGACCTCTATGTTAGTCC